>NC_051402.1:12915357-12917857 GCF_015228065.2 Penaeus monodon
TTCTTCCTTTCCACCGTCTCCTCTTCTTCCTTTTTCCTCCTCCCCTTCTTCAAAGCCACATTGAAACCTACCTCAAATCGAGAGGAAGGGAAGGAGGAGGAGGAGGAGGAGGAGGAGGAGGAGGAGGAGGAGGAGGAGGAGGAAAATGAGAATGAGAATGAGAAGGAGGAGAAGGGGAAGAGGGTGAGTAGGAAGAGGAGAAGAAAAAAGAAGAAGGGAGAAAGGAGAAAACAGAAAGGAAAAGGGAATGGAAGAAGAAGGAGGAGGAGGAGGAGAAAGGAGTGAGGAACAGGGTGGGACGTGCTACAGTGGATTGTTTTTACTGAATACGTTTTAGAATTCACATCAAACCCGGCGCTAGGGAAAAGTTGGTCGGCATTTGGTATGTGTATGTGAATATACATCTCGTATCTCGAATCCTCCAAACCCGTCCGGACCTGCTTATCTCGCTGGTGCTCTGTGCTCTCTCGTTTCCTCTCCCTCTTCCCTCACGTTCTTCGCTTTTTTTTTTTTTGGGGGGGGGGGGGCGTCTTGGTGATCGTGTCTTCGAATTTATTACCCTTTATGCTTATCTGTATTTTTAACTTTTTTTTATGTATGGTTTTATGTCTGTTCCGCTTTTTAATTATTATTTTTCTCTCTCTGTTTTTAATTCTTTCTATTCTTCTTTATTTTCATTATTATTATTATTATTATTATTATTATTATTATTATTATATAATAATGATAATAATAATAATAATAATAATAACAATAATAGTAATAATAATAATATATTATATATAATAATAATTATTATTATTATAATAATATAATATTATTATTTATTATTATTATTATATCATTATTATTATTATTATTATTATTATTATTATTATTATTATTATTATTATTATCATTATTATTATTATTATCATAATTTTTATAAAAAATAATAGTAATAATAATTATTATTATTATTATTAATATTATTATGTTATTATTATTATTATTATTATATATTATTATTATATTATTATTATTATTATTATCATTATTATTATTATTATTATTATTATTATTATTATTATTATTATTATTATCATTATTAATTACTATTATCATTATAATAATAATAATAATAATAATAATAATAATAATAATAATAATAATAATAATAATAATAATAATAATAATAATAATAATAATGATAATTATCATTATTATTATTATTGTTATTATCATTATCATTATTATTATTATTATTATTATTATTATTATTATTATTATTATTATTATTATTATTTTGCCCTTTTCGCTTTGATTTCTTCCTTTTCTGGATAATCGAATCGTTTTCTCGCTCTTTCTTTCTCTCATGATTATCTTGCTCTTTTTTTCCTTTCCTTTCCTTTCTTCTCTGTTCAAAGCCCGACAATCTCTGGGTCATAAATATGCTAAAAGGAGAATATCAAATAACTAAGAGATTTATATAACCCCTTTAAATAGAAGATCAAAAGATAACAAATATATAAGTAAAGCAATGAGCAAATGAATAGATGAAAAGAACGAAATAAATATTACATGTCAAGTTGAATTTGAAAGTTACTAAGTCCTTTGCTACCACACAAAGAAATGAAAGAGAGATTTCCTCCCATCAGCTTATCGCTCACAAAGTGCCGTATTTCAGCACTGTAATCTAACATTCTGCTTACCCGATACGAAAAGTTCTTTGACCGTGAAAAAAAAAAGTTTTAAACAGACGCTGAATGGCCCTTAACAGGAAGGAAATTCAAATCAGCTGAACCCGCGCATAGTCATGTTGCTAATAAAGGACAAAGGGAGAATAAGGAAGAGGAAGAGGAAGAGGAAGAAAGAGAGAGACAGAGACAGAGACAGAGACAGAGACAGAGACAGAGACAGAGACAGAGACAGAGACAGAGACAGACAGACAGACAGATAGACAGAGAGACAGACAGACAGGCAGACTGACAGACAGTCAGGAAGAGAGAGAGAAGGAGAGAAAGAGAGAACAACAAAGAGACAGTCAGACTGACAGAAAGACAAACAAACAGAGAGAGAGAGAGAGATAGATGGTACGAAAGATGTGATATTCAATTATTCCTCGCTGAATCATGATTGATAACTCTATTCATAACTTCTATATCTGTCGTAAAATGCGTTTCTTATGCCCTTTGACGAATTCCCTCGAGGAAATATCGTGGAAAAAAACTCGAACTACAGGAAGAAAAAAATGGCAAAACTTATAAAACATTAATGACCTCATCTTTGTAACGTTGGGTCCTAAGAAAGTTTAAAGGCACGTAGAAGGATAAAGACATGCATAGCCAAGTTTGTGAGCGGAAGGGAAGGGAATAAGAGAAAGAGTGAAACAGTAGGAATAGCCCGACAAATATAGCAAAGAACGATGATAATCTCTGCTGGATATACTCCAAAACTTTGACAAAGTTTATACATGCGAAAACATATGTATGCACAAATATATATATATACATATATATAT
>NC_051402.1:12927857-12930357 GCF_015228065.2 Penaeus monodon
ATAAAATTCACAATGTCAAAATATTTTTGCATATTAATGTATATTTTTCTTTTTTTTTATTTTATTCAAGACTGACATTCGGACAACAATGGCCATATTCGCCGAGAGAGATTTACGTCTAAAGCAGAAAATCGCTTCTTGGGGTGAATGATTTCCTTATCTTTTCTCGATCTGTGTAGATACATGCGAGTCTGTCTGTCTGTTTGTCTGTCTTGCTTTTGTCTGTTTGCTTGTTGGCCCGTCTGTCTGTCTATCTGTTTATATCGTTTATATGTATGTTTTTCTTTTGTTGCCTATCCTACTTTCTCTTACTCTACATCTCTCACCATTACCAAGCTTTCTTTTTATTATTATTATCATCGCTCATCCTCTTTTTCTTCTTCTCTCTTAACCACCCCCTTTCAGCTTCCCATTCTCTCTCTCTCTCTCTCTCTCTCTCTCTCTCTCTCTCTCTCTCTCTCTCTCTCTCTCTCTCTCTATCAATGTATGTATTGCCAATCTCTCTCTAACGATCTATCTCCAATCTCCCTCTAGAGCCATTTATCCTCAATATCTCTATCTCTATCACTCTATCGTCAATCTTTCTCTTTAGCCACCTATCGCCAATCTCTCTATTTCTTCCGCTCTATCTTCAGTATCTATCTACGTATTCGCGTTGCAAACTCTCTCTCCTCCTCTTCTCCTTTCTGTAAACATCCTCCATCCCCGCTTCTTCCCTAGCCTATCCACTCTCCTTTCCTCGCCTTTTCCCCTCGGATAATCCACAAGAAAATCCCTGGCTATCATTTGTATGACAATATATGAAAAAGTAAGCGGGCACCGTCCCCTAAATGGCTTCTTTTTACCCGTCTTGGTCGCCGCGAGGAAATCTTGGTTCTTCCATAAATTTCCTCAATTCTTGTCTATTTTTTTCTATTTTTTTACTTCTTTTATTTCCATGTTCGTTATTTTGTATTTCCCCGTTTCGTTGTCTTTTTTTTTTGTCTACGTTTTCTGTGTTCAATATGGTTTGTATTTTGATTTTCGTATTTATCTTTTTTGTTGTTGTTGTTTACTTACTCTCTGTCTGTCTCTCTGTCTCTCTCTCTCTCTCTCTCTCTCTCTCTCTCTCTCTCTCTCTCTCTCTCTCTCTCTCTCTCTCTCTCTCTCTCTCTCTCTCTCTCTCTCTTCATCCTTGGTTTTGTTCTCCTCTATTTCTTCTTCATTGTCCTAATCTTCCTGGTTACCTTTATTGCCTTTGTCTTACTTTCCCCGTTTTTCTTTTACTTCCTTTTTTTTCTCTTTAGGTCCTTGTTTTATCTTCATTTCATTATCCTCGTTCTACAAAAGATATCGCTTCTATCTCCCATTCCCCTTCTTCTCCTTTCGTTCTCTATTATTTTTTTTCCTTCTCTCTCTCCCTTCGCTTTCTCTTTTTCTTGCTCTCTCAAACCATTCCATTTATCTCTCGGTTTGTTTGGTTATCGTCATTTTGGGCTCTGCCTCGCTTTATATATTTCCCCAGAATGCATATGAAAACCAGAAATTTCTCACTAAATTTTCGCCCCACTCAAAATTTTCCCATTCTAGAATATAAAGGGAGAATTAAAATTATGCATACTGCTGATAATGAAAAACGTATATCATGCGAACATTACAACAGAATTTGAGTTTTTTAAGAAAGGAGGATAAGTTAAAAACTTATTAGGAAAGGAAAAAGGGAAAGATATTCGGTAAAAAAAATAGAAATAAACATACGAAGAAGAATGAAAATGATAAGGAAAAGAAAAAATGAAAAAGAAGAGAGAGAGAAAAAAAAAATACACATTCGTTTATATAAATACCACATCTAACGGACGACCCTTTGTTACGGGCGGTTGGTCCAGCCTCCACTTTTTCCGAAGGCTTATCACCCGTAACCAATAACATATACCTAAGGAGCCCCTTTCGTACGTCTGGAACATCTCATTCATATGGTCTCGGCCCGACACACGTCTCTACATACCCACGATTTCTTCCAAGGAATCTATTTTTCCGGTTGGTTGGAATCACCTACTTCCTTTATCATTCTTTGACACAACGAGACGGGAATGTTGCATGCAGAAGGGGAGGTTGGGGCGAGGAGGTGAGTGATTGGGGAGAGGGGAGGGGGTCAGGGGAGAGAGATGGTAGGATAAGGTTCTGGGTGGGATAGGGTTTAATGATGTCGGGGGAGGGGGGGGGGGAGGATAAAGAAATATATATATCAATTTATGTTTATGTTGGAGGGGAGGGGGTGGGAGGAGGGAGAAGGTAGGGAAGGGTTGGGGTGGAATAGGGTTGAGAGATGGTGGGGGGGAGGGGTTTATGTAAAGATATACCAATTTTTGTTGTTGCTTTTCGTCTGTGGATTTTTGCATTGGATTGAATCATACTAAATGTCTTTTTCGCATCTTCCTATTTTTCTTTGTTCTTCTGAACCTCCTATCTCCTCTGTTTTAGTCGTTTTCCTGCTTCCCATCTTCTCCTTTCCCTCTTTTCC
>NC_051402.1:12957857-12965357 GCF_015228065.2 Penaeus monodon
TTTCACATCAATTGGGTCGTTCATGTTTCTCTAATATATGTGTATAATAGAACAGGGAAGGTTGGTGCTGGTCCACGCTAACCGCATTACAACTTTTGTAATTACATTTTCACGCTGTTATATGGTCGACTATCGGCTGCATCCTGGAGTTCCGGGGTGTCGGTGATTTTATTATTATTGTTATTATTATTATTATTATTATTATTATTATTATTATTATTATTATTATTATTATTATTATTATTTTATTATTATTAATAATAATAATATTGTATATTTTATATTATTATTATTATTATTATTATTATTATTATTATTATTATTATTATATTATTATTATTATCATTATTATTATTATTGTTATTATTATTATTATTATTATTATTATTATTATTATTATTATTATTATTGCTATTACCATTATCATTATCAGTATTAACATAATTATCTTTATTATTATTAGCATTACCATCCTTATCAATTTTTTTCATTATTGTTTTGTTTATCATTATCATAGTTGTTATCATTATTAATATAATTGCAATTAATAATATTATCACCATTTTAATTATCGTTATTATCATGAAAATTTTCATTATTATTATTATTGTCACTAATATCATCATCATAATTATTATTTGTGTTATTACCAGTCTTCGTCTTTATTATTATTATTATAATTATTATCATTATTATTATTATTATCATTATCATTATCATTATTATTATTATTGTTGTTGTTGTTGCTATTGTTTGTGTTGTTACTATTATAATAATAATTATTATTGTTATTATCATTTATGTTATCATCATAATTATCATAAAAATCATTATCATAATTATCTTTATTTTAATTATTATCTTTATTATCACTATACCATTCATCTTATTATTATCATAACTATAACATTATCATCATTATTGTTACAACAATTATCCTGATTACTGTAATCATCATCACTATCATTATGGTTGCTATCATCATTACCATTATTACCGTTATTATTGTTATTTTATCAGTAGTAGCAACATTAGCGGTATTGATATTATCACTGTTCTCATCTATCTATGAACATCCTTGAAAACCGAGTTCATCTAATAAGTACATTAGTATGTTCTGTGTATACTTAGCGAACAACATAGAACTTTCCCAAATTTTACAATATATGTAAAATTATATCATCAGTACATTATTTTACCCTAGAAACTGCGAAGAGACCGCGAATATTCTCCTTCCTTTCTGTTCATTTTCTCCCTTTTCATGTTTTTCATCCTTTCTCCCTTCCCTTCCTTCTTCCTAAACAAACGACGTCGAACCGTGCGTCAAAATCGGTGAGCGAAACGCAACTCTACTGTACATCCTTGTCCCGTAACACAGGGGAGACTCGTGTATTGGACCGGGTCGACCAGAGGCTGTGCTGCCCGCGTACATCAACAGTTTGGCCACGGCGCGAATGCTCTCCAAAGGGATATTTTTGTCGAAGCTAGATGATATAGGTCCCGGAGGCGGCGTCCTTTTGTAGACCACCAAAGATGTGTGAGGCAGCAACTCTGTCTGTGGGAGAGGGATGTTGCTATTCGCAGTCGATGTATACGAAGCTTTTTTTTTCTTCTTCTTTTTCTTTTACTTCTTCTTTTTTAGATTCCTGTTTTTATCTCCGTTTCTTCTCATTAGTCTGCTTTCGTTTTTTGTTTGTTTGTTTTTTTTATTCATATTTTGCCTTCTTTAGTTCTGAAACGGTAGGGTGAAGTAGGTAAAATCGTGAAAATTTGTAGAGATGAAAATTGTATATATCAAAAGAATCTCATTTAGACGTATAAGCAAGGGCACGGTCAAAAAATTAGGTAAATACGTTAACATAAGAGAAGATAACACTTGCTGATGAGTACAAACGTATGGAAAATATGGCAGAAAAGTAGATACTACAAAATACTGTCTTATGGAGGAAGAACCAGAAACAGACCTTTGTGGAAAAGTTTTCTCGAACCACGGAAAGCGAATTCAATAGCCGGAGATATTTAGCAAGAGCGAGCGAGCGAGAGAGAGCGAGAGAGAGCGAGAGCGAGCGAGAGAGAGTGAGAGCGAGCGAGAGAGAGCGAGAGAGAGCGAGAGAGAGCGAGAGAGAGAGAGAGAGAGACAGAGAGAGAGAGAGAGATAGATTGATAGATAGATAGATATATAGATAGATAGATAGATAGACAGACAGATAGATAGATAGATAGATAGATAGATAGATAGATAGATAGATAGATAGATAGATAGATAGATAGAGAGAGAGAGTGTGTGTGTGTGTGTGTGCATGAGCGTGCGTGTGAGCAAATCGCGGTACATGTAAGAGCATTCTGTCCTCCATCCAGGCAGTCCAAGCTCACCAAACCCGAAAACGAAATCACTTTGGGAGGAAAAAAAAGGAAAAGAAAAACGAAAAAATGGAGAAAGAGAAGAAAGAAAGAAAAAAAAAATAAAGGAATGGAAAAAAGAGAGAGAGAGATAAACATAATGAAAATCTCGCCGCCTTGCCACTCCCAGCATTCGTTGTTTCGCCTTTCCCTCTCCTCTGTCTTCCCAATAGCCCGAACAATGAGGCCGAAACACATCAGCGTAGCGAACCTTTTATTTCTGATTATTAACTTCGAAAAAAAATAAGCGCGAGGGCATTCTTGTTGTGTGGTGGGGGGCCCGGGGTGGGGCAGGGGGGTGGGGGAAGGGATGGAGTGGGTGGGTGTTGGTGTTGGAGGTAGGTGGGGGATGCAGGGGGTGGGTGGGGTGTGTGGAGTCAGGGGGAGGAGGGTTGAGTTCCGCCTACCCTGCCATAGTGTTTGCACATTTTCATAAACTTCATTACTTTTAACGACCAAATCAAACTAGCGTGTTGCAGAAGTATCCCATAAAATTTGTTTCCGCTACACTTAATTACATGAACAGTACAACGCACCGACTAACAGCCCGGAAGTGCTGGGAAGTGGCTGACCAATCTTTGTCGTGGTCGCGAGGGAGAGGCACAGGCTCAAAGGTCGGCTTTGGTAACACGCAATTTTCCGATCCTGAGCAGTGACACTGACGTTGCCAGTGGCATTTACACAAATACAAAACACGCACACGTACACATACACGTGCACACACACACACACACACACACACACACACACACACACACACACACACACACACACACACACACACACACACACACACACACACACGCACGCACGCACGTACGCACGCATTTATATTTACAGTATCTGTTTCTCTATATCTATAGATTTTTCATGTCTATAGAATAAGCTTTTAAATTATTTATATTATTTCTCTAGTTACTTCCTTAACGCATAACGTATTCCTTAGAACAGATATAAAGATGGAGAAAGTAAACAAAGAAGTGATTATAATATTGTACATATATAAAGAAACGTAATCATGTAAGAACGCTCGCTATACCATTCATATTGATCGTTGTTTCACAAACTATGTGCAGCTGTTTATTGCACGCTTAACGAGACAATCATTAATCAACTTTTTTTTTACCATGTCATTAGCTAGGTATGGGTAGGGATATGGGAAGGGGGTGGGGTAATAGTAAGAGGGGGGGGGTAAATGATAGTAGGGGAGAGGGAAAGGTAGGTGAGTGGGGGGGGGGGTTAGGAAGGGAGGAGGAGGAGGAGGAGGTGTCTGTCGCCAACAAAATTGTTTATATTCAGCACATTCAGCTGGGATACAATTTTATGCAAATTAGCATAACGTCAAATGCAGTTGGCGCAAATATTTCCTGAAAATTGTTACTCTGGGGTTCCACAAAATACAATTTGCATATAAAATGATCCGATTTCAGTCATAACAAGTACGAAATATTTTGAAACTTTCGGTGACTTTTCAATCTTCATTCGATTTTGCTGTCACTTTGCCATATCTAAGGGATGGGAAACGGACGAAAATTTTGAAAACCTTTAATTTTCTGTCCACAATAAACTTATATCTAATTCTCCTTTCCTCTCTTTACATTTAATGAAGCTTTCTTTTTTCTTCAATCATTATGTTTGCTGTTATTGTCATTGTTCGTGTTAGTGTTATATTGTTATCATTAGTGTTATTGTTATTATTTCTGTTTCGTTAATTATCACTGTTGGCATCATAATCATTGTATTTAATTTTCATCTTATATTGTTATTATGATTATGAATATGATTTTCCTTCTCATTATTATTATCGCTATTATCATTAACATTTTCATTATAATTCTTACTCTTATTCTTATTATTGCTGTTATTATAATATTTTTTTATCATTATCATTATTATTATCAAAATTATCCTCATCATCGTCATTATCATCATCATCATCAACATCATCATCATCTTCATCATCATCATCATCATCATCATCATCATCATCATCATCATCATCATCATCATTGTCATTATTAATATTAATGTTATTATAATTAATATTGTTATCATTATTGTTATTATTATTATTATTATTATCATCATTATTATAATTATCATTGCTGTTATCATCATCATCATCATCATCATCATCATCATCATCAATATTATTATTACTATTATTATTGTTATTGTTATTAATATTGTTATTATCATTATTATCATCAATATTACTACTATTATTATTATTATCATTACTTTTTTATATTATTATTGCTATTATTTTCATTGTTTTATTATTGTTATTATCATTATTGTTGTTATTACTATCATTAGCTTTAATATTGTTATTATCATTATTATTATTACTATTATTATTATTATCTCCATCATCATCATCATCATCATCATCATTATCATTATCATCATCATCATCACCATCATCATCATCATCATCATCATCATAATCGTCATTATAATAATTATTACTGTTATTAGTATCATTATTGTTATTGTCATCATTATTAAACATTATCATTACTCTTGTAATTACCTTTATCGTTAGCATAAATATTACCAATTTTATTATCATTATTATCATTATCATCACCAATATAACTATCATTATTATTATCACTTTCATCATTACCATTAACATTATTATTATCATTATTACTACTACTACTACTACTAGTAGCATTATCATCGTCATTACCATCATCATCATCATCATTATCATCGTTATTATCATCACTAGTTGTAGTAGTAGTAGTAGAAGTAGTAATAGTAGTAGCAGTTGTAGTAGTTTTAGCAGCAGCAGCGGGGGTAGTAGTAGAAATTGTTGTTGCAGTGGTGGTAATAACAGCAACAACAGCAGGACAATCGTAGGATCAGCAGCATTTGTAGTAATTGTAGTTGTAGTAGTAGTGATAGTAGTAATAGCTGTAGTAGTGCAATAGCAGTTGTGATAGTGTTGTCGGTGATAACATTATCAGTGTTATCATTATTTTCGTTTTAGTATGAGCATTATTAGAAGTATCGTTGGTTCTGTGACTACTGATATCATCATCATCATTTTATCATTGCTATTTTACTTGCATGACTTTCATTTATATTATCCCCTTTTCTTTATCGTTATTGTTATCTCATCTCATATCAGCATTCTCTATCAATTATAGCTATATCATCCCTTTTACCAGCAAGAGCATTACCTTTTTTTCAGTTTTAGTATCGTCACTGTAAAAAAAAAATGTCGTCAGTAACGTTAATGTCAGAACTGTTGTAATTTTCATCATCTTCATCGGCAATATCATTTATATTATTAATATTTACTATTATATTCTCATTATCGTTAATATTATTACCATCACTATTATATCCTGCTTACACCACAATAACACTTTCTCCACCACCACAAAAAAAAAAAAAAAAAAAAAACAATAATAACAACAACTAAACGAAAAAAAAAAAATATATATACACAAAAATTAAGGAACGAAACACAACCAAACTAAAAAACATAACTATCAATACTATCGAACAATACAGATTTTAAGAATATGAACTACAATGATAATGAAAAGCTGAGAAAGCTAATCAACATAAAAATAGGGCTCGAGGCAACCCAATTACTAGACATGACAATCTAATTTGCAAACAAATTATTTTGTGAATGTCGAACTCCGCGATGCAAAGGCAATCAGGACAGGAAATATGGTGTACGTGATAAGCATTAAGAATTTTGCACTATCAAAATGGTCTTTATTTTCCTTCTTACTACTGTTGTTACTACTATTATATTTGTCGGTATTGTTTCCTGTTCTTGTTTATGTTGCTAGTATCATTTATAAGTTATTTTTCTTACTATTGTTATAATTTTATTGTTCTTACAATTGCTCGTTTATTTCCTTTCTGTACTTTCATTTTATTATCATTATTGACAATGATACATTTCTTATTTTTCATTTTTGTGCTGAGGATAATGAGAAATATGGTAACAATAATACTAAAAATAGATAATAGATCTCGAGGCAACCCAAGATTAATAATAAAAATTATAATAATATTATTAACAATGATACAAAAATAAAGATAATAATAAAAAAATCATATTGATGACAATTATCATCATTACCACCATTATCATCCTCACCACAATAAAAGTATTAATAATAATAATGATAACAATAATAATAATAATAATAATAATAATAATAATAAAAATAACGGTAATGATAATAATGACAATAATAGAAATAACAATGAAACAGTAATATTTTAGTATTAATAATGTTCATGATAAAAATACTGTGAATAATGGTAATAATAATATTAATAATAGCAATGTTGAAATAGTAATATATAAAAATAATAATAATAATGATAATGATAATAATAATAATAATAATAATAATAATAATAATAATAATAATAATAACATAATAACAATGACAATAATACCAATGAGTAGTAGTATTAATAATAACAAAGATGACAGTCATCATCGCTTTAATAAGAAATAATAATAGTAATAGTAATTGTAATAAAAAATAACAATAATGATAATAATAATAATAACAACAACAATAATAATAGTAATAATAGTAGTAATAATGATAATAACAATAATGATAATAATAATAATAATAAAAAAATAATAATAGTAATGGTAATAAATAATGTTAATAGTAATAATAATAATAATAATAATAATAATAATAATAAACAATAATAATAATAATATTGATAATAATAATAATAATAATAATAATAATAATAATAATGATAATGATAATAAATAATAATAATAATGATAATAATGATAATAATAATAATAAAAAATAATAGCAATAATAATATGAATAATAATAATTATAACAATGATAATAATAATAATAATAATAATATTTATTGTTATTATTATTATTATTATTATTATTATTATTATTATTATTATTATTATTATGATAATAACCATCATCATATTCATCATCATATCCATCATCATCACCACCACCACCACTATCATCATCATCAGCAGCATTATCATCACCATCAACATCATCAGCATTATCATCATCATCGTCATAATCATCGATATCATCATCCTCATTATCA
>NC_051402.1:13000357-13005357 GCF_015228065.2 Penaeus monodon
ATTTTTTATTCATTTTTTTTTTATGGCAGAAACAACAACAATTTCGAGAAAAATGTTTCTGGTGGTTGCCATGATAAACCTAACGATAAACATAATAATGACGAAATCCATTTCTAAACAAAAAATCTATAAAAATGCCAATAACAGTAATAGAAATAGTGTAATTATTAGTGTAATCGTAGCAGTTGTAGTAGTAAAAGTAGTAATGGTAATGATCATGATAATAAGTAAGATAAAGAGGATAATCATTATTATTAGTAATAATGACAACAATAATAAAGATAATATTAATCATGATGATCATGGTAACAATATCGATAACAATAATAGCAATAACAAATATGATAATGTTAATAATCATAATAATATTGATAATGATGACGGTAATAATAATTATAGTGATACTACTTCTAATAATAATGATGATTATGATGATGATGATCTTACGTAATCCGTCTTTTTTACACATTTCTCTTTTCTCCTTTGTTTATTTTCTTCTCAATGTTTCGCTGATGAAAAAGGTAAAAATAAATATATATAGAGAGATGTCGACAGTAGAGAAATAGATAGATAGATAAGTAGAGATAGGAAAATATCTGGATGGATAGGGGGAATGAGAGAGAGAGAGAGAGAGAGGCGGAGAGAGAGAGAGAGAGAGAGAGAGAGAGAGAGAGAGAGAGAGAGAGAGAGAGAGAGAGAAAGAGAGAAAGAGAGAGAGAGAAAGAGAGAGAGAAAGATAGAGAGAGAAAGAGGGAGAGAGAGACAGACAGACAGATAGACAGACAGACAGAGAGAGAGAGAGAGAGAGAGAGAGAGAGAGAGAGAGAGAGAGAGAGAGAGAGAGATAGAGAGAGAGAGAGAGAGAGACAAACAGACAGACAGACAAACAAAGAAACATACATGAATACATAAACTGAAACTGACATACATATAGACAAACAGAGAGGAAGAAGCAGAAGATAAAAAAGAGAGAAAGAGAGAAGCAGTGGCTTGCCCGTGCAACACATTGAAAATTGCAGTTGCATGTCTGCGATGGAATTATGTTGTCGCCATCCGTGTGGCGATTATCGTCCGCGCATTCATTCTCATTATTTGCAAGGCCTGTTTCTCAGCCTTATTCTTCTATGCATAAACGTCTTCTCGTGTTTTCCCTCTCCTTGTTCGTTACGTCTTCCTCTTTTCCATCCCTCCTCTCTCTCTTATTATCTTATCTCTGTTTTGGTTCCGTTGCTCTTATGGTTGCTTGGTAACTTGTATTTCATTTTTTTTCTTTCTCTTTCCTTGTGTGTGTGTGTGTGTGTGTGTGTGTGTGTGTGTGTGTGTGTGTGTGTGTGTGTGTGTGTGTGTGTGTGTGTGTGTGTGTGTGTGTGTGTGCCATTATGTGTTTCTCTATGTCTCTGTCTTTTTCTGTCTCTCTCAGTCTGTCTTTGTCCGTCTGTCAGTCTGTTTGTCTCTGTCTGTCTCTGTCTGTCAGTCTGTCTGTTTGTCTGTCTGCCTCTCTCGCTCTCTCTCTCTCTCTCTCTCTCTCTCTCTCTCTCTCTCTCTCTTTCTCTCTCTCTCTCTCTCTCCATCTCTGTCCGTCTGTCTGACAGTCTGTCTGTCTGTCTGTCTGTCTGTCTCTTTCTCCCTCGCTCTCTCACTCTCTGTCCATTTGATTCTTTACCTCTCTCTCTCTTGTGCCGTCTGTCTCTCTATCTTCTCCCTCTTTCATACTCGTAAATCTGCTCTGTCAGATTCTCCTCGTGGTTTCTCCCCTCTCCTTCTTCTCGTCGTCCCTTGCCTTCGCTATCCACTATTTAATCCTTCTTCTACTCTCCTCCCCCAACACAAGCTCCCTATCCTTCTCTCAGCCTTTCAAAATTCCTCCTTCTCCTCTCTCCCTCTTGCCAAGTCCCTCTTTCTTTTTTTTACCCACTCTTCTCCTTCCTTTTTTATCCCTCCCTCTCTATGCCTTGCCTTGAGCTGCAACAAGGACCTCACCGGAAGCTTTGTACTGGAGCACAAAAGCCTGGATTCCGGCGACCTCTAAACCCATTTGCTTCCGGTTTGATTTTATTCATCCTTTACTCCATTGCGTTTATTTCTGCATCTTTACTCCATTGCGTTTATTTCTGCATCTTTATTATATTGTCTTTGTTTCTGTATCTTTATATTATATTGTGTTTATTTCTATATCTTTATTCCCTTGTGTTTATTTCTGTATCTTCATTTTCTTGTGTTTATTTCTCTATCTTTAATATATTGTGTTTATTTCTGTATCTTCATTTTCTTGTGTTTATTTCTGTATCTTTATTCTCCTGCGTTTATTTCTGTATCTTTATTCTCTTGTGTTTATTTCTGTATCTTTATTCTCTTGTGTTTATTTCTCTAACTCCATTCTTATGCATTTATTTATTCATGTTATTTTTACTCTGACTTCCTTTCTTTCTTGTCTTGATTTGATTAAATCCTCAATTCTATTATGATTATTTCCATATCTTCAATCATACGTTTTTACTCACTCTTTATTTAATTTTCACTCTGACTTCCTCTCTTTCTTGTCTCCTTTTCTCTGTCTCCCCAAGCCGGCGAAGCTCCCGGACTTTAACGGCATGTTGGAATCGTTGCATGTAGGAAGCATAAACAAATAAACAAATAAAATGGTCGTTGGCCATGTGGACGACGGTTATGCATTGTGTTCAGAGACGTTATTGCTCCGATTACTATTACTCTTTTTTTATTTTTCATTTTTTTTTTATTATTTTTTTGTGTGGATCGGGAAAATCATGTTAAAACTTTGATGACGTAAATGATTATGAAGGTGAAGGTAGTTGCTATATCATCATTGTTATTATTATTATTATTATTATTGTTATTATTATTATCATCAATATTATTACTACTATCATCATTATTATTATTGTCGTTGTTGTTCTTCTTGTTGATGCTATTATTATTATCATTATTATTATTATTATTTTTTTTATTATTATTACTATCATTATCATTAATATTACTATTATTATTATCATTATTATTATTATTATTATTATTATAATAATTATTATTATTACATTATTATTATTATTATTATTATTATTATTATCATTATTATTATTATTTTCATCATTATTATTATGTATTGTTGTTATCATAATCATAAGCATTATTGTTATTTTTTATTATCATCAGTATCATTATTTTTATGATTACTATTTCTATCATTGTTATCATAGTTGTTATTATTATTATTATTATTATTATTATTATTATTATTATTATTATTATTATTATTATTATCATTATTACTATCATAGTTATTATTATCATTACCATTATAATCTTCATCATTTTCATTACTATGATAGCACTACACCTACGACTGGTACTATTACTACTATTTTATAAAATAATGATAATAGTAATACTACGAATACTAATGACAACGGCAAATACAAAGATAAAAGAGAACATAAACATAAATGATGATAATGATACTGGAGAAGGCCATTCCCACACTCTCCTTTTCCTCTCCTTCCAGCACAGTAGCAGGTAGAACGGAACTGAGCTAAGAGAGAGACAAAAGTAGAGACACGTGTATGTATTGGAAGGAGGGATAAGAGATAGGGAAGGCGTCAAACAAGGGAGATGAGAAAAGGCGAGAAAACAGACAGTGATAGAGGAAAAAAGCGAAAATAGGTACAAAGATAGAGGTCACAAACAAGGAGATAAAGAGACGTTGGAATAACAAATGTACAGCCAAAGATACGAAACGAAACACAGAGAAACAAAGAATTTCTGATAAAGAGAGGAAATGCAGAGTGAGAAACAAAGACACACATACAATAAGAAGAAGAGAAGAATAGAAATAGATAGAGACCCAAATGAAACAGCCACATAGAGACAAAAGAGGAAAAACTACACACCGAGAAGAGAGAAACAAAGCCACAGAGAGGAAGTGACAAAGAGGAACCAAACAAACAGCCACGGAGGGACGAAAGAGGAAGAACCACACGCCAATAAGAAAGAAGAAACAACGACACACGCAAAAATACAAACAAAAAACACATACACAGAGCCACAGAGACACGGAACAGGTAGGGCCACACACCAAGACGAAGACAGAGAAAGAGACAAAGACACACACAAAAAAATACAACAAAAACACAAACAAAACGTCCACCGAGAGACAAAAGAATCCAAGCGAGAAGGGAACAGAGGCAAAGTGAGTCAAGATTGCCTCTCTCGCTGCCCTCCAAAACTCCCTAGACAATAATGTAAGGAATTCATATCCTCGTTAGCAGAGCTTGTGTCCATCAACCGGATTTTATGATCGCAATACCTGGCCTGAGGAACAAGGTGGCGCTACCGGAGTATTGGGAAAGGCTTAGGAGGTGCAGTGGTACTTCCCTGCGGCAATTTGGTGAGAAAACATATATATATGTTGGGGGGGGGAGGAAAAAAAGGAGTGTTACTTTTCCTATGTTTGTGGAGGCTTACTCGTTTGTTTGTCTGTGTACTTGTACAATTACGATTTGCCGTACTATCATATTTATCGTCATTACTACGCTGTGAGAGACGTAATGTTACATAGCATCTGCTTAAAGATATACAAGTGAATAGACAAATATGTTTAGGAAGAGATGAGTTGTAGGAGAGGGACAGACAAGAGTAAGAGTCAAGCAGAGGCACACAGGATTAAGAGTCAGAGGCAGACAAGAGTGAGAGTCAGACAGAGGCAGACAAGAGTGAGAGTCAGACAGAGGCAGACAAGAGTTTGAGTCAGACAGAGGCAGACAAAAGTGAGAGTCAGACAGAGGCAGACAAGAGTGAGAGTCAGGCAGAGGCAGACAAGGGTGAGAGTCAGACAGAGGCAGACAGGAGTGAGAGTCAGACAGAGGCAGACAGGAGTGAGAGTCAGACAGAGGCAGACAAGAGTGAGAGTCAGGCAGAGGCAGACAAAAGTGAGAGTCAGACAGATGCAGACAGGGGTGAGAGTCAGACAGAGACAGACAAGAGTG
>NC_051402.1:13022857-13025357 GCF_015228065.2 Penaeus monodon
ACTGATTATTTTCACCATTCTTTTTCCACTTAATCGTGTATTCATATGATGATAATAATCATGATAATGATGAGATGCTGCTCCTGCTACTGCTGCTGCTATCTTTCAAATGAGTATAACAAAATTCCTTCTTAATTTCCCTTTGCCTCTTCCTCCCGTTCCCTTAATTCCTTCTGTCTCCTTTATCCACCCAATTTGCTGAGACATGGATGACAAGCACCACAAAGTAAGAGCAGCTGGGCAACCCAAACACAGACGCCCTTTGCCCCTCCTCTGCCCTGCCCCCTTCTCCCTCAACCCGCCCCCTCACCCCGCCCCCTCACCCCGCCCCCTCACCCCGCCCCCTCACCCCGCCCACTCTCCACCCAACTGCAAACCCTCTGTGTCGCGTCCTTTGTTCTTCTATCCACTCTTTGTTGTTTCCTTTCCTTCTCCTCCTTTTCGTCTTTTATTGCTTAGCTCTCTTTTGTACTATGTCCCTTCGGATCTTTTTGGTTGATTTCCTTTCAGTTTGCATCATTTTCTTTGTCATATGATATACGAAGCATGTGCGTCATCTTCTGTCGCTTTCTCTTTGTCTACGTTTGCTCCTCAGCTTCAATCTGTGTGTGTGTGTGTGTGTGTGTGTGTGTGTGTGTGTGTGTATGTGTGTGTGTGTGTGTGTGTGTGTGTGTGTGTGTGTGTGTGTGTGTGTGTGTCCGCGCGTGTGTGTGTGTGTGTGTGCTTGCTTGTGTGTGTGTATTTACCTATCTGTATACTTATGCATGGGGCCGCGGTGGCCGAATGGTTAGAGCGTCGGACTCAAGACTGTCACGACGGCAATCTGAGTTCGAGGGTTCGAGTCACCGACCGCCGCGTTGTTTCCCTTGGGCAAGGAACTTCACCTCGATTGCCTGCCTAGCCACTGGGTGGCCAAGCCAGCTCAAGTCAGTGCCGGGTAAATAGAGATGGTGACTCGATAAAAACACCGGGCGGAAGGCAATGGCAAACCACCGCTCTAAATTGCTAAGAAAAAATCATGGAGGCCCATGATCGTCAAGGCCGCGGTGCCCGAATGGTTAGAGCGTTAAGGCCGCGGTGGCCGAATGGTTAGAGCGTCGGACTCAACACTGTCATGACGGCAATCTGAATTCGAGGGTTCGAGTCACCGACCGCCGCGTTGTTCCCTTGGGCAAAGAACTTCACCTCGATTGCCTACCTAGCCACTGGGTGGCCAAGCCAGCCCAAGTCTAAGTGCTGGTCCCAAGCCCGGATAAAATAGAGAGAATGATTACCTAAAAGGTACCACCGGCACTCTCCGTGGAAAGGAACTGGGGACCCTACCACGTACTCACTCCAAGAGCATCACAACATGAAAACTACAATTAGGTACCATGCTGTGACCACGGCGGCTCAGACATGAACCTACCGTTAAAAGAAGAAGAATACTTATGCATATTTCCATTCTTACTTTTATTTTTCATGCTGTCTGTTTATCTTTCTCTCTCTCTTTTTCTGCCTACCTGTCTCTCCTTCTTTTTCTAACTGCCCTTCTGTTTCTGTCCGCCTGTCTATCTGTCTCTGCTTGTCTGTCTGACTGTCCGTCTGCCTCTACCTGTATCACTCTACAGCTGCTACTTCCGTCTTCACTCTTTATATCTCTTTTCTCTCTGATTATCGGAATTAAAATCTACCGCGCTGTCAATTAATTTCTCAAAAAGAAAGAAAGAAAGAAAAAGAAAAACCTAGCTAGGATATAGGAATACATAATCCAGACATCTCTAACTATAAGGGGTCCCCTAAGCACTAACATTCTTGCATATCATTACTGTCAGAAATCATGTTAGCTTCTTTCAATCACACCCATTCGTCTATTTTCTTTATCATTATCATTACTATTAAATGTTTGATTCTCAGTGACTTAGATTATCAACATTGCTATTATTGTCTTCAGGCACCCAGGTATTACTGCAAATATGAATGTAATTATAGTAGTAATAGTAATGAGAATTATGATAATAATGATGATATGATAGTAGTGATGATGATGATGATGATGATGATGATGATGATGATTATGAATAATAATGTTAATGATGATAATAATAATAATAATAATAATAATAATAATAATGATAATAATAATAATAAAATAACGATAATAATAATAATAACAGTACTACTATACTACTACTTCTTCTTTTAACGGTAGGTTCATGTCTGAGCCGCCGTGGTCACAGCATAATACTTAATTGTAGTTTTCAAGTTGTGATGCTCTTGGAGTGAATACGTGGTAGGGTCCCCAGTTCCTTTCCACGGATACTACTACTACTACTACTACTACTACTACTAATAATAATAATAATAATAATAATAATATTAACAATAATAATAATGATCATAATTTTGATGAAAATAACAATAATAATAACTATATTAATAACAAAGATAATGATGACGATGGTGATGATAATCGTAATTATAATATTCATAATAATTATAAAGATGATACTAATAATAA
>NC_051402.1:13055357-13057857 GCF_015228065.2 Penaeus monodon
CTGCTTCCTAATCTCTCTCCTTGTCATGTCCCCTTCCCCTCTCCCTACCTTTCCCCGTCTCCGTCACTCTTTCCATTTCCTCTCCTCTCCTACCCTTCTCCCTGCTCTCTTCCCCCTCCTCTTCTTCTCTTCCCCCTCCTTTTACTTCCCTCGTCTTTCCCCTCTTTCATCATCCCTCTTTTCATCCCCTATACTCTCCCAACACATCCTTCCTCTCTCCTCTTTCTCTCGCTTTACTTCCCTAACCCTACTCCCCTCCCTCATCCCACACAACCCACACTTTTCCTCCCCTTCTTCTTTCCTCTCTTCCCCCACCCCCCTTCCGTCTTTGCTACTGGCGGCTCCGGGATTACAGTCGCGAAATATCATTACCAATCATGGTGAAGATTTGGCAACTTCATCATCAGCTGTTCGTGGTCCGGCGCGTTCGCTTAATTCGTTGGATTTAGAACTCCTTTTTATGACATACACACATATATATAAAAGCAATGGTTATTATTATTTCTCGTGATCAAATTTTTGTGATTACATTCGTGTGGGGGAATTACTAGCATTATTGACGTTCGTCGTGTATCTTGTATATAGAGATATATTCAACAGACAGTTATAATTTTTATCAATTATCAACTTCCTTACATCGCTCGTCATTATCAATGCAGAAATGTAAAGTCGAAAAGGAATTGCAAAAAAGATGTAGCTAATGGAAAAGTTTGGCAAGATGAGCGCTTACCAGATGTCACCAGACCAGACGAAGATAGAAAAAAGGCTCTTTTCTGTATTTCCTGTTTATGCAATGTTACTCTGTCTGTGTATTTCTAGGTGTTCATCATCATCATCATCATCATCATCATCATCATCATCATCATCATCATCATCATCATCATCATCATCATCATCATTATCTTTACTATTATTATTATTATTATTATTATTATTTTATTATTATTATTATTATTATTATTATTATCATTATTATTATTTATTATTATTATTATTATTATTATTATTATTATTATTATTATTATTATTATTATTATTATTATTATTATTATCATTGTTGTTATTATCATTACCGTTATTATTATTATTATTACAATCATCATCATCATCATCATCATCATCATCACCATCATCATCTCATTATTATTGTCAATATTCTTATTTTAATTAGTTTTTAAATTATATTATTGTTATTATTATATTAGTAGTAGCAGCAGCAGCAGTAGTAGTACTATTATTATTATCATGATTATTATTATCATTATTATCATTATATCATTATTATTGTTGCTGTTGTTGTTGCTGTTGTTGTTGTTGTTGTTGTTGTTGTTATATTATTATTATTATTATTATTATTATTGTTATTATTATCATAATCATCATCATCATCATCATCATCATCATCATCACCATCACCATCATCATCATCAGGGTTATTATTATTATCATTATTGTTGTTATAGTATAATAATAAATGTTCTATTATTATTGTAGTCTTTTTGGATTAGCATTGCCTCATTTTCTGCATCTCTTCATACCAAGTTGTAATTCAAACACGTTTTTCTCTTCTCTATTCATTTTCTCCTTCCATGTCCCCCATTTTTCTTATCTAATATCATCGTCTTTGCCAAGTCCTCATGTCCACTTTTTTGCCTTTCATCGTATGCACTTTTCTATCTCTTTCTCAATTCCATAAACTACCCTCTTTTTCCCCTCCATTTCTCTCTTACTGCATTCCTTATTTAACAATTCTGCCTTATCTCTTCTCTTTTATTCTTCCCTTCTTCCGCTGCTTTCACATCACTGATTTGTTTCCCTTCATAGGCTATGATCACAAGAGAATATTAACGCACATATAAACTTGCAAAACGCACACATATACATGTAAACGCACAGAAACACGATGATGAATGATTTTGTTGCTGTCGACGTTGACTGAATTAATTTTCTAGACACCTGTGTTGGTAAAAACAAAATTAGATAGTTAGGTTGATAGGTAGATATCTAGATAGGTGGGTAGGTAAGAAGATAAATAAATGGATAGGTAGATAGATAGATAGATAGACAAGCACTAAAAAATAAATTGATAAGAAGAGAGACAGACAGATATCTGTCTGTCTATGTACCTGTCAAATAGACAGATATATAGACAGACAAACAGATATATAAACAGAGAGAAAGACAAATAGTTAAATACAAAGGCAGATAGACAGATATATGTATATATAAACGTAACAGGTGACTAACAACATTTTTCATTTATTCTTTTTATCTGCAATTACAATTAAGCAATCAATGAATCAATAAATAACATGATTTATCCTCCTAACAACCCCAGTCGCTTTCCCCCATGTCTCGTCCATCACTTGGGATCAAATTTCCTGCTTTGCGCTTCCAACTCCCTAAGTCTGAAGCTCGGTGCGGCACAAAAAGCGATCTAGTCTCACGTAATCCCAAATCCCATCTGCTTTTGATCTTGAATAACTGTTCGATGCCAATT
>NC_051402.1:13097857-13100357 GCF_015228065.2 Penaeus monodon
CGGTTCTTTCATCATCATCAACTTTTACCCAGACAAATAAAACAATAACACTGGCGAAAAAATCAAATAATAACAACGCCCTCAATAACTAATACCAAAACAAGTCAAGATTAATACAGACAAAGATAAAGATAAATCATAAGAACAACGCTCATGATAAACGATAAAGGAAAAGTTCAAGTAATGGCTCTTTGCATCTCACAAGACGTAGCAAATAATCCTCATGTCGGGAACCTACTGCGATCACGGGTGCCGGCGAGGACAGTAATGTTAAATGAGTTTTTGATGAGGTGGAGTATGAGGGTGAGTGAGATGTGGGTTGGAGGAGGGGGGGGGGAGGAGGGTTAGGGTGGAGGGAAGGAGGCTGGAGGGAAGGGAGGACGGTTGGAGGGAAGGGAGGAGGGTTGGAAGAGGGAGGGGAAGAGGTTGGAGGGAAGGGGGGAGGGGTGGAGGTAAGGGAGGAGGGTTGGAGGAGGGAGGGGAAGGGGTTGGAGGAGGGAAGTGAGGAGGGAAGGGAGGGGGGTTGGAGGAGGGAAGGCAGGAGGATTGATCAGGGAAGGTAGGAGGAACAGACAGGGGAGAGAGGAGGAGGGCAGAGGTGGAGAAAGAGTAGGGTAGGAAGGGAGTAGAGAGGGGAGTTGGAGGGGGTAGGGATTAGGAGTGTAGGAGAGGGACAGGGGAGGGAGGAAGGATGAACAAGGGGAGGAGGAGGAGGGATGGACAGGAAAGGGACGGGGAGGGGAGGGGAGGGGGGGTAAGAGAGAAGGGAAGGGTGGGTGAGGAAGAGGAGGTTCGGATGATAGGAAGACGATGCTTTAGTAAACGGGGTGAGGGGAGGGGGAGAGGAAACCAAGAGGATTTGGAAAAAGGAGATGGGGCAGAGATGAGGAAGGGGGGAGGGGGAGGGGGGAGGCAATGGAAATCCTTAAGGAAAATAGGAAGAAGGGGGAGGAAGGAGGGGAAAATGGTTAAAAGGGGCAGAGTCTTTGAAAAAGGAGGGGGAGGAAGAAGGGGGGGAGATGTCATGGAAACCACAAAAGAGGAGGGAGGGAGGGAAGCGATACAGGGGCTTTGGGAAAAGGGAAGACGGGGGCGGGGAGGGAACTGAATGCATATAATTCATTTGCTTCCTTGAGTTAGTCTGCGTGTCTTATTATTGTTTTTTCTTTACTTCTCTTACTTGCTTGTTATTTACCTATGTGATTTTCTCTCTTTCTTTTTATTCATCTCCCCCCCCCTCTCTCTATCTATCTATCTATCTTTCTTTTTCTCTATATCCCTGTGTCTCTCTCTGTTTCTCAACTTATCTATCTATATCTATCTATCTCTCTGTCTTTGTCTTTATATCCGTCTCTCTTTACATTCATCTGTCTATCTCTCTTTATCTTCTCCCTCTGTTGCCACACTCTATTATTCTCTTTGTTTCTCTCTCTCATTGCCCCTCCTTTTAATACACACACCTCACCTCATATCCCATTCGCTCCTGACACCCCCCCCCCCAATCCCTCCCTCCCTCCTCCCAACTCCCCAATCCCCACCACTCCATCCCCATTCCCCATCCCCATTACCCCTTCTCCTCATCCCCCTCTGGCACTCGTTAAACTCTATGGCACTAAAGATTCATCGTAATATGTTGAGCCAAATTGGAATATAATGGCCTCTCTCTCCCCTGTTTTGGATTATTTCGACAAACATCCTTCTCTGTTAAGGGAGATTACGGACAAGAGTCGTGGTGTGCGTGATGGACTGACGCATAATTATTCAAATGTACGCAAAATGGGAAAGAAAATAATGATAAATTCATTTCTGCGTATTTTGCCAGATTGGTTGGTTCACGGTTTGGCTGGTGAATTTGTTCGTTTGTGTGTATGGGGGTAGGTGTGGCTCCCTCTTCGTTTTGGTGCGTGTTTGTGTGTAGGGGTGGGTGGGGGTGAGTGAGGGAGTGTGTGTTTGTGTGTGTGTGTGTGTGGGTGGGTGGGTGTGAGTGAGGGAGTAAGTGTGCGTGCTTGTGTGTGTGTGTGGGGGGGGAGTGAGTGTTTGCTTGTGTTTGTGTGTGTGTGTGTGTGTGTGTGTGTGTGTGTGTGTGTGTGTGTGTGTGTGTGTGTGTGTGTGTGTGTGTGTGTGTGTGTGTGTGTTGTGAGAGGGGAGAGAGAGAGAGAGAGAGAGAGAGAGAGAGAGAGAGAGAGAGAGAGAGACAGAGAGAATGTGTGTGTGTGTTTGCTTGTATGTTTGTTTGTTTGCTTGTATGTATGTATGTGTGTGTGTGTGTGTGTGTGTGTGTGTGTGTGTGTGTGTGTGTGTGTGTGTGTGTGTGTGAGAGAGAGAGAGAGAGAGAGAGAGAGAGAGAGAGAGAGAGAGAGAGAGAGAGAGAGAGAGAGAGAGAGAGAGAGTATGTGTGTGTGTGTTTGCTTGTATGTTTGTTTGTTTGCTTGTATGTGTGTGTGTGTGTGTGTGTGTGTGTGTGTGTGTGTGTGTGTGTGTGTGTGTGTGTGTGTGTGTG
>NC_051402.1:13105357-13110357 GCF_015228065.2 Penaeus monodon
CCCCCTCCCTTTCCCACAGGGACCACACCCTACGATCCACCTCTTATCCAATGTCACACTACACTCTCGATTAATTCTATTCACATCCTAGTCCACGTCATCATGCTAATCCTCCTCATACTCATCCTTCTATCTCCCTCTTTCTCTCTCTTCCTTCACCTTCTCAACGTCCTCCTCCTCATGCTTATCCTTCTCTTTCTCTCCCCTTTCCTTCATCTTCTCCACTTCCTTTTCTTCTTTCTCCGTATCTAGCTCCTGCTTCTTTTCCATCCGCTTCTCCTTCTCCTCCTCTTTTTCTTCATCCTCCTGCTCCTTCTTTTCCACCTCTTCAACTTTTTTTCTTATTTTCCTCGACCTCCTTTTACATCTCTTCACCTTCACCTGCTGTTCCTTTCCCTATTCCTCCACCTCCCTCCTATTCTAGCTCTTTCTCCTACACCTCCCTTTTATCCTCTTCTTCCATCACCTCCTGCTCCTTTCACTATCCCTTCACCTCCTTCTATTCCTGTTCTTTCTCCTCCACCTCCTCTTTATCCTCTTCTCCCATCACCTCCTGCTCCTTTCACTATCCCTCCACCTCCTTCTGTTCCTGCTCTTTCTCCTCTATCTCCTCTTTATCCTCTTGTGCCACCACCTCCTCTTCTGCCTCCTACTCCCCTCCCTGCCTTGCCTTGCCCTCACCTAGACGCCGTACCTCATCTCTTACAGGTTAAGGTGCCCAAAGCGGCCGTGGCTCAGCCGTCCCTTTCCCCTCAGGGCTAAAAAGAGGTCTTGCCTGAGGGTGAAGGAGAAGGAGGGACGAGAAGGAGAAGGGAGGAGAGGAAGGAGAAGGAGGGAGAAAAAAAAAGAAGGAAGGAAATGGTGAGAGGGAGGAGAAGGAGGGAGAAGGTGAAGGAAGGAGATGAAGGAGAAGGAAGGAGATGGTGAGAGGAAGGAGAAGGAGGGAGATGAAGGAGAAGGGAAAGGGCATAGACGAAGAGAAGAGGACAAGAAGGAGAAGGAGAGAGAAAAAAGTAGATGAGGTGAGAACAAGAAGGAGGGAGGAGAAGGAGAAGGGAGAAAAAGGAAAAGGAGGAAGAATAAGGAGAAGGAAAGAGATGGCGAGAGGAAGTAGAAAGAGGGAGATGAAGAAGAAGGAGGAAAAGGAAGAAGGAGAGGGGAGAAGAGGGCGAGAAGGAGAATGAGGGACAGAGCGAGGAGAAAGAGGAGGAGGGACAGGGCGAGGATGAGAAGGTGGGAGTCGAAGATGAAGGAGAAGAAGGGAAATGAGAGGAGAGAAGAAGGAGAAGGGGGAGTAAAAAAGAGAAGGAGGGAAAGGTTATGAACGAGGGAACGACGAGAAGAAGGAGAAGGAGGGAAAAGGCGAGGACAATGAAGAAGAAGAGGAGACGTAAAAATGATAAGTGGAAACATAAAAAGGAAAATGGGTGATGTAAATGAATGGGAGGCTGAAGAGGAGAGGAAACAGATGAGGAGGAAGATGACGATTAGGAGGAGGAGGAAGGAGATAACGATAAATGAAACTTTGTTTCGGATTATCTTCTTTATCATTCATAATGTTACTAACATTTTCGTTTTCGGTGTCAAGTAATTTTTTTTACATAATCGTAAGAATATAAATAGAGAATAAAATGGCATGATGGAGAGGAGAGATGAGATTGGGAGGCAAAGACGAAGAAAAGAAATATACAGAGAAAATGATAAAAAGTGGGTATAGGAAGAAGAGAAGGAGAACTAGGAGACAAAGAACCAAAGGGAAAAGACAAAAGAGAAGAAATATGAGTAGAAAGGGAATAATAAAGATGAAAGGAGAATAAAAAGAGAAAGAGAAACAAATAGAGAAAGCGAGGAGAAAGGAGGTTGAGGGAGAAGAGAAGGATAAGAGAGAGGAAGGTAAAGAAATTAGACAGACAGAAGTATTGGAAGAAGAACACAAAAGAAAAATAGAGGAAGATCAGAAAACCACACACACACACACACACACACACACACACGCACACACACACACAAAAGACATACACACACGCACAAAAAAAAAGAACAGAGCAAGGGAACTTCGAGAAAGAAAGAAAGAAGACAGAAGAAGATTGAGGACAAAAGAGACAAAGATAACGCAGGAATAGACAAAGAAAGGCCAGAAAGGCGAGGAACATGAAAAAGAACGGCATAAGAAAAAAAAAAAAAAGATCATCGGAGAGCAACAAAAAAGGAGATGAGAATTTAAAAAAAATGAGAAAACAGAAGACAAGAAAAACAGAATACGAAGCGAAAGAGGAACTAGATAAAACACAGAGAGTACACCCAAGCTCCCAACAGACCGACAAGGAATCGAAAGGGAGTAACGCCCAACACCTGGCTACCTTTCACAAAATCTCAAGAGAAATTCCCACACACCCAAAGAGCGGATATGGTCATCGACTATTACAAAAAGTCCTTGACACATTTGACGAAATTGATAGCCATTATATGAAAAAATATACTGGAAAATAATATTCTAAACCCCACTTTCATTATCATAATGATTATGATAATGATAAACATAACAGTGATGATAATCATGATTATTATTATTATTATTGTTATCAATATCATTATCATTATTATTATTTTCATTAATATTATCATAATGATAATAATAATGATAATAGTTATGACAATAATAGTATTGATAATGATAATGAGAAGGATAATGATAAGAAAACAAGTAATAATAATAATAATAATAATAATAATAATAATAATAAAAGCAACAACAACAACAACATTAACAACAACAACAACAGTGACAATAATAATAATAATAATAATAATAATAATAATAATAATAATAATAACAATAATAATAATAATAATAATAATAATAATAATAATAACGATGATAATGATAAAAAGAAGAATGGTAAAAACGACATTTAGTAATGATAGTACTA
This sequence comes from Penaeus monodon, assembly GCF_015228065.2. NCBI lineage: Eukaryota > Metazoa > Arthropoda > Malacostraca > Decapoda > Penaeidae > Penaeus > Penaeus monodon. The sequence continues at coordinate 13,108,288 of NC_051402.1, forward strand.
ATTATTGTAATGATAATAATGAAAATAATGATAAAATAATGATAATAATAATAGCAATAACAGCAATAACAACAAAAACAATAATGATCAAAACAGTTATGATAAAAAAAAAGTTATGATAAAGATATTTATAACAATGATAATAGTAACCATAATAAAAGGAATAACACTGCAACAGTAATAAAATCATTACTCGATTATTAACTAATGGCCATTAGCATAATAATAATTATGCTGACTACAAATATTATTATAATGATAAACTAATAATCATAATAGCAATGGCAGTGATACTAATAATGATGATGATAATAATAATGGTAAAGTACCTACCAATATTAACGCAAATCCCGCTCCTACCTGCAGTGACAGTAATTCGAAAATGGATACAGTGTTCTATATAAACCTTTCAAAATGATCAGAGGTTGCCTTTTTACAGGTATTAAGAAGATAATAATAATGGCAATGAGAACTAAGTACTGTAGTGGCTGACGATTTTTTTTACTACAATATATATCATCTATAAGAGTGTTGAAGATTACGTAACAGAAAAATACAAAGAAGAAAGAAAAGGAAGAAATAGTAGTAGTAGAAGAAGAACAAGAACAAAAAACAAGAAAAATAAGAGCAAATATAAGGAGCAGAACAAAACAAGAATAAGAAGGCAGAGGAGGAGGAGGGGGGGGGGGGGGTATGGAGAAAAAAGAAGAAGAAACAAATATTATATCTGGTTTAAGATTACGTGGGTATAATGTTATATTTGCAACCCATTTTATGTCTGTAGATTGCTACTTATAGCGGTACCTCTACTAGATCTAGTATATACTAAGATTCCTATTAGATCCAGTGTGAGATTTGTTAATAAGGGAAATGAATTTGATTTTTACATCCTTGAAACTAGAATAGACTGCCTTTTTACTCTTATATTTGTGACCCTTAGACTACGTCCACACTCTTTTGGTGAGTGAGAGGCCTGAAAACCTTCCCACTCTCATAGCCTTTCGAAAAGAGAAACCTGTCTTTAAAAAAGGTCAGGTTAAGGTACGAACCTTTTGAGCATAAAGGCTACCCCCCTGACCCCATCGACAGGTCTTGCCCCTCCCCCCAGCACTTGGCCTTCCCCCCCCACTACCCCCACCCACAATCACTGACACGTTGGGTCTATTGTTTGCTGTTATCTGGACAGCTCCTTGTTGGCCAGGCCAGACGGGGAGCTCCTCTCTCTCTCTCTCTCTCTCTCTCTCTCTCTCTCTCTCTTTCTCTTCCCTTTCCTGGCTCTCTGTCCCACTCTCTCTATATTTTCTCTCCCTCCCCTTCTCTTTCCTTCTTTCACTCCTCTAATTCTCCTTCTCCCTCTACTTCTCTCCGTTCTCTCTGTCTGTCTGTCTGTCTGTCTGTCTGTCTGTCTGTCTGTCTGTCTGTCTCTCTCTCTCTCTCTCTCTCTCTCTCTCTCTCTCTCTCTCTCTCTCTCTCTCTTGCTCTCCCTCTTCCTCTTCCTTCTCTCTCTCTTGCTCTCCCTCTTCCTCTTCCTTCTCTCTCTCTTCCTCTCCCTCTCCCTTACACATATTCTCCCACTCCCTCAAACTCCCTCTTCCTCTTATACACCCTCTCCCTCTCCCTCACACATATTCTCCCACTCCCTCAAACTCCCTCTTCCTCTTATACACCCTCTCCCTCTCCCTCTCTCTTTCTCCCTTTCTCTCCCTCTATCTCTCTCTTTCTCTCTCCCTCTCCCTCTCTCCGTCTCTCACTCTCCATCCCTCCTTTGATCTAAGAAGCATCGCCGAGCCCGGAGGAAACGACAATAATATCAACGAGGACTAGTAGCTGCAGCCGAGGCTATAGAAGAAGGACAGCGGCGAGGGTTGGCAGACGCGGAGGCGGATGGCAGTTATGGCAGCAGTGAGGGTTAAATGGCTGAGAACTAATAGGAAGTGATGCTGATAAACATATTGATCCGTGCGGTCTCGTGCAGCTGAGCTCTTGATAAGCCATGTGGGATGTCCCTGTGTATAGCGTGGGTGGAGGTGACGGGACGTATATTCGTATACTTGCATACACACGACTACA
>NC_051402.1:13122857-13125357 GCF_015228065.2 Penaeus monodon
GTGAGGAAGTGATGATGGAAGTGGAAGAGAGAGAGAGAAAGAAATTGAGTGAAAGTAAGTGAGAGATGGAGAGAGAGAGAGAGAGAGAGAGAGAGAGAGAGAGAGAGAGAGAGAGAGAGAGAGAGAGAGAGAGAGAGAGAGAGAGAGACAGAGACAGAGACAGAGAGACAGAGACAGACAGACAGACAGATAGAGACAGAGAAAGAGAGGGAAGAGAGAGAGGGGGGAGCAGACACACACACACACACACACACACAGAAAGAGAGAGAGAGAGAGAGAGAGAGAGAGAGAGAGAGAGAGAGAGAGAGAGAGAGAGAGAGAGAGAGAGAGAGAGAATCAGACAGACAGAAAGGCAGACGGAGATAGAGAGAAGGGACAGATAAATATTTTAATAGAGAGAGAAAGAAAAAAGAGAGGGAGAGAGAGAAAGAAAGAGATGGCAAATAAATGCTTAAATCGACTTTTAAACATATTTACTGAACAATTTAAGCACATTCACTAAACGCACACAAGAAAGAGAGAAAAAAATGTATATATATATATATATATATATATATATATATATATATATATATATATATATATATATATATATATATATATACATATATATATATATATATATATATATATATATATATATATATATATATATATATATATATATATATATATATACACACATTTTTTCTTCTTTTCTTTTTTTTTCTTTGTGTGCGTTTAGTAAAAGAGAGGACGAGGAAGGAAACTAAGGCATCCATACTGATAAGTAAGGGCGATAATTGCATAAAAGATGTGTGTACTCTCATCCATCATGCACACGACCAATTTCCTATCTAGTATAACTTCGGCGATCATTTTTTCCTCTCCCTTCCAATTGTCTGTACCCCCAACCCCCTTTTTCTCTGTATATATTCTCCTTTTCTCGTTTATCGTTCTCGTTAAGTCTTTTGGGACAAGAAATTGATGTTTTTTTTTCGATTTGATGTATATGGCCCAATGTTTCTGATTATGTACTGGTTGGTCTTGTGCTTTCCTTTGAAAGGGAATACAAAGGGATATTGTGGGAGAAGAGGGAAAGAGGAAATGAGAGAGAGAGAAGAGAGAGAGAGAGAGAGAGAGGAGAGGAGAGAGGAGACAGAGACAGAGAGAGAGAAATAGAGATAGGAAAAGAGAGAGAGTAGAGAGAGCGCGAGAGAGAGAGAGATGGAGACAGAGAGATAGACAGACAGACAGTGGAGAAAGAGAGAGAGAGAGAGAGAGAGAGAGAGAGAGAGCGAGAGAGAGAGAGAGAGAGAGAGAGAGAGAGAGAGAGAGAGAGAGAGAGAGAGAGAGAGAGAAGGAAAGAAAGAAAGAGAACTGCAAAGTGAAACTCATAGAAGCACGAACCCGCACACACGAAGCGGTCCTCAGGCACGTACATAGCCATACACGCACACATAACCAGTGACACGTAATGTTTACACACATGAACGAACCATATTTTTGCTGTTGCGCCCACTATTGTGTCCTCCCCTCCCCTCTCTCTCCTTCGCCTTCCCCTCTTTCCTTGCTCCTTCCTCTCGCTCTCTCTCCTTGCTCTGCCTCCTTCCCCAGTTCTCTTTTCGATCTATGCTCTCCTCTCTCCTATCCCTCTGTCCTCCCCGCTTCTCCTCCTATCACTCCTTTACCTACCTCCTTGCCCTCTCCTCTCTGCCTCTCTCCTTGCCTTCTCCCCTCTTCCTCTCTCCTTGCCCTCTCCCTTCTCCCGCTCTCCTTACCCTCTTCCTTCTCCCTCTCTCCTTGCCCTCTTCCCTCTCCCATCTCTCTCTCTCTCTCTTTGCCCTCTCCTCTTTTCCTTTCTACTTACCCTCTCCCCTCTCCCTCTCTCCTGGCCCTCTCTCCTCTCCTTCTCTCCTTGCCTTCTCCCCTCTCCCTCCCTCCTTGCCCTCCTCCCCCCTCTCTCTCTCTCTCCCCACCAAAAACTCTGCTCCCATACACGCACTCTAGCATATAAAGGCTGGATCGGCCATTATAATGTATAGTGCAGCATCTTTACGTGTTTATGAGACAGATACAATACATTGATATTCTCTATCATATTCTTTACAAAAGCGTATACGCATACTTGCAAACAAATAGTACATACCATACCTGCCTGTCTGCCTACTTTCCTACCTACTTACCTACCTATCTACCTACTTATATACGTACATTCATGTACATATAGACACATAATACACACTTGTATGAATGCATGCATGCATGCATGTATGCATACATACATACATACATACATACATACATTCATACATACATACATACATACATACATACATACATACATACATACATACTAGGTTTGTATGTAAAGACTTCAGGATGGAATAATTATATTATGAACAACCAATGATATTACGGAATAATGATAACGAATTTCGAGAGAAAGATTAAAGGAAGATATTTATCTAGAATAATTTCTGAAAAAAGTGTCAAGAAAGGAAGAGAAGAGGAAGAAGAT
>NC_051402.1:13160357-13165357 GCF_015228065.2 Penaeus monodon
GTTTGCGCGTGGGAGGATTGTGGATTTGTAGGAGAATGAAAATATAGTTTAGAGAAGGAAAATCATTAACGAAGAGTTTTGACAGAACCAGAAGTCGAGAGCATGATAAGGAAGCGAAAGCAATAAACAGAAAGGAGGCAAGAGACAGATCGATAGACAGGGAATAAGACAAAACAGACACAGACACTATAAGAAACAGAAGAAACAGCAACAAAAACATCAACAACAGCGACAACGACAACAGAAGCAACGACAACAGGAAGCCCAGAGAGAGGGGAAGAGGACGAAGGGAGGGAGGGAAAGGGAAGAGGGGGGGTGGAGAGGCCAGCTGAGACATAGTGGAGCCAAGACGCCTCACAAGGCCGCCGTTTTGACCGTCTTGACGTTAGGCTGTGGCTTAGGAAAGGAAGAAGGAGTTTGGCGGAGAAATAAGGAGAGAGAAGAGGAGAGGAGAAAGTAATGGTGCTGATGATGGCAGTGATGATGCCATTTTTTGGTTTAGTGCAGCATAAAAAAGACGAGAAAATAAAATAAAATGTCCCAGATGCAGTAACATCATAAAATCTCATGACGGTGATATAAATAACGTGAATAAATATTCGCAAATAATAACATAAAATAAGGGCAAGGACTTTCATTGCAAAGATGACAATTGCAGCATTCAACCACGACAATAACAACTGCAGCGATGTGAAAGCTTGGTTTAACTGTCGACAGGAAAAGAAAGTTAGAGCTGAAGAGTAACCGAAATGAGGAAGGAAGAGAGAGAGTAAAGAGGGAGAGAAAGAGGGGCGAGGAGAGCTCTTGCTTACTGTTGTTTATCCTTTTCTCTCCGCTTCTCTCTTTATTTGTCATTCTCTTTCCCTCTCTCTTTCTCTCTCTCTCTCTCTCTCTCTCTTTGTCTCTCTCTCTCTCTATTTATCTATTTTCTATCTATCGTTATATCTATTTATCTATCTGTCTGTCTGTCTGTCTATCTATTTATCTCTCTATTTATCTATTTTTCTATTTATCTGTCTATGTATCTATCTCTCTCTCCCTTCCTCGCTCCCATCTCTACCTTTCTCTCTCCATCCCTCCTTTTTTTCTCCTCCTCTCTTTCTCCTCCTCCTTCCTACCTAAGTCACTGTCGCCTCCCAATCGATTTTCCTTCTATACGTCTTCACTTGCTTCTCCTTGCCGTTTATCATCTCTCCCCTCGTTCGTAATTAATTTTGTCCATTATTTTCCCGATTCCCCTTTCTCTCTCTATTCTCCCTGTCCGAATCTTTTTGTGGATTTCCCCTTCTTCTACTTTACATTTGTCCCCTCTTCCTCTCTTCGCAATATCCCCCTCCCTCTGCTTCGCCCTTTATTATTCCTGGTTTACATGCTATCTTTCGTTCTTTTATTCTTAGGGAAATTATCTTCGTCCTTATTTATATAGCAGTAAACTGGACTATTCTCTTACATTCTCTCTATATCTTTTATTTATTATCATTCTTATTACTATCATTATTATTATTATTGTTATTATTATCATTATTGTTATTATTATTATTATTATTATTACTACTACTACTACTATTATTATTATTATTATTATTATTATTATTATTATTATTATTATTATTATTATTATTATTATTATTTGTCTTCTTTTAGTGCCATTCTCTCTCTCTCTCTCTCTCTCTCTCTCTCTCTCTCTCTCTCTCTCTCTCTCCTCTCTCTCTCTCTCTCTCTCTCTCTCTCTCTCTCTCTCTCTCTCTCTCTCTCTCTCTCTCTCTCTCTCTCTCTCTCTCTCTCTCTCTCTCTCTATATATATATATATATATATATATATATATATATATATATATATATATATATATATATATATATACATATATATACATATATACAATATATATACATACATACAAATATATATATATATATATATATATATATATATATATATATATATATATATATATATATATATGTGTGTGTGTGTGTGTGTGTGTGTGTGTGTGTGTGTGTGTGTGTGTGTGTGTGTGTGTGTGTGTGTGTGTGTGTGTATTTATACGCATGTATGTATGTATGTATGTATGTATCTTTATATAGATAGATAGATAGATAGAAATATAGATAGATAGATAGATATATCCCTTCCCTCTTTTCCTTTTCATTCTTTATCTTTCGCATCCCTTCTTTTCCCACCAAGAAAAACAGCAACGCTGACACTTCTACTTCCCTCACGCTCCCCAACCTCCTATATTCTACGCCTATGGGACAGCTCACACGCCCACTAAATCCTCCTCAGGATGGGCGGCCGCACCTGCCGTGTATCATATAACCGTTAGTTAGGTATGAGCTTCTATACGCCCCCTCCCCTTCCCCTCCCCTCCTAGTCTCACCCCTCCACACCCCTCTTCCCCTCCCCCTCCCCTCCTTTTCTCCTCTTCTGTTCCTCCCTCCTCAACAACCCTCTTCTCCCCTCTTACCCTACTCTTACCCCCCCCCACTTCTTCCCTCCTCTCCCTCGTCTACTCCTCTCTTCTTCCCCTCTCTCCTTCTCCTCGTATATAGGTCTGCTAAAGGGAAGTTCATATGTTATATATTAGGCTCGCTTCGTATTAAGTCCTATATAATAGTTACATTCTCGCTTTTATGGCTCGTTTCTGCATGTATTTAGAGGTCATGGATGGATGGGTAGATGGTCGAGGGAGGACGAATGAGAGAGGAAAGAGTAGAGGAAGAAAAGAGAATGAGAGTGAATTCAAAGAAAAGGAGAGAGGTTTTTTGAGGTTATTCGTACACACACACAAAAAAAAAAAAAAAAAAAATCCACAGATTTCTCTTGATGAGTTTCAGCTATGAAAATATGCAGGCACTCACATACATACTTACACACGCAAATACACACACAATCACACACACACACACGAACACATACACATACATACATACATACACGTACGCACACAGACACACACATATCAACACATACGCATACACACATGCACACGTAACACAGACATTTTTCCAGCCATGAAAATTTCAGAGGAAGAATTAAGCAAATAACCAATCTAATTCTTTGAGTCATTACTCCCTTAATTATCTCATCGCTAATGGCACCATCCTGTAAATGAACAGTTTCGACTAGCCTGAATTTTTCACTTTTCAGAGCATTTTCAAGCATCTGTTTTATACATCGTGGGTGTGGGTTAAGTGAATGTTTCGTGTGTGTGTGTGTGTGTGTGTGTGTGTGTGTGTGTGTGTGTGTGTGTGTGTGTGTGTGTGTGTGTGTGTGTGTGTGTGTGTGTGTGTGTGTGTGTGTGTGGATAAGTGTGTGTATCTGTGTGTGCACGTGTATGTATGAATGTGTGTGCGTGTTTCTGTATGTGTATTTGTGTGTTATTGTGTGTGTGTTTGTTTGTGTATGTATGTGAGTGCCTACATACTTTCATAGCTGAAAATCATAAAGAGAAATCTATGAAATCTAATATCTAATAAACTCTAATTTTCTTTGAATTCCCTGCCATTCTCTTTTCTTCCTTTACCATCCATGACCTCTTTCTCTCTCTGTGTCTCTGTCTCTCTCTCTCTCCTCCCCTCTCTCTCTCTCTCTTCTCTCTCTCTCTCTCTCCGTCTCTCTCTCTCTCTCTCTCTCTCTCTCTCCTCTCTCTCTCTCCTCATCTCTCTCTTCTCTCTCTCTCTCTCTCTCTCTTTCTCTCTCTTCTCTCTCTCTCTCTCTCTCTCTCTCTCTCTCTCTCTCTCTCTCTCTCTCTCTCTCTCTCTCTCTCTCTCTCTCTCTCTCTTCTTCTTCTTCTTCTCTGAGTGTATATGTGTGGAAAAAACAACTTTGTGCCACCTTCTGTTACGTAATATAATTTTTTCCCTTTTTTCTTTCATTTCCTCTCCTCGTCCGTGCCTAATCAAGAGATAACCAACTCTATACATATATCACCTGTGCAGAACGTTCACCCGTACTGAACAACACTGCAGTACCTGGAAAAAAGAAAATAAAAATACGCATTAATGATGAGCTTCCAATATTTAATTTACACAATAGCCAAACAATTCAGCGATGCAATTAGGAGAATAAACCTTTTTATATTATCACCATAACCATCTAGAACACCAATGTTATTAAAAATAGTCATTAATGATAGAGGTATTCGTTGCGATAATACCTTTGCCGTTGCCGGTATAAAACAGGGAATAGCTGCAATCATCATTAAAAGCTAGAGCATTATTATCCTTTTTTTCACTAAATCTGATGGGAAAAAATAAAATGATATTACCAATACGTTAGAATTAGTGGTAATTTGAAAAAAGTGAAGTAATTACATTTTATAAACATCGCGGCTATTGGATGGAAGGGAAGTGAAACAAAAACATGTATAATTTACTTTCCTTTTTTTAATAGTTCATGTATGTATCATTGTAGCTTCTCTAAGGGCAATGTAATTACCTGCATCGCTCATTTTCCTTAATAAGTAAATAGATTTAGAATGAATTTATTCCTTACTTACTTTCACAATTGCTCTCTCTCTCTCTCTCTCAGATACATCTGCCTATCCTTCTATTTGTCAATTTACATATCTATCTATCTCTTTCTCCCGTACATGTGTAACATCCATACATAAACACACAGACACACACACACAAACGCACATCTACCCATACATACACAATCACATATACATACACCTTTATATACATTTAAATGCAAACAAACAGGTACATAAGCATATACCAATACCTACACCCACACGGGGGGATAAACACACCCCAAAAAAGATGAACTACACAAGAACTCACACACCGGTTATTCGATCATTTGACGAAAGCGTTCGACAGTTTGCTCGCTAAGATTATCACTTTACAATGACATATCATCGTCTTCTTTTTTTCTTTTTTTTCATCGGTGATAGTCTTCTTCAGGATGATGAATGCCTCCTTGACGTGTCATAGATCTTCCCTTAGAATTGCAGTTCACACAAGCAATCGTCGAGACAAACATCTTTACTTGT
>NC_051402.1:13182857-13185357 GCF_015228065.2 Penaeus monodon
CATTCATGAGTGAACCTATCTCTTAGCCTCATCGATCCGGGCATCGGCTCGCTCCGGGGTTCACGTTTGGGTTCAGTTTCTGGCTCAGGCTCAACGCTGATCGCTGTTTCATGTCTGTATGTCTGTTTGTCTCTCTGTGTCTCTCTTTCTCTTTGCTTGTTCTTCCTTTTTTTGTCTTCGTAGGTGTGCTCCTCTTTTTTTCAACTCTTACTTTCGTCTCTCTCTCTCTCTCTCTCTCTCTCTCTCTCTCTCTCTCTCTCCCTCTCTCTCTCTCTCTCTCTCTCTCTCTCTCTCTCTCTCTCTCTCTCTCTCTCTCTCTCTCTCTCTCCCTCTCTCTCTCTCTCCCTCTCTCTCTCTCTCTCTCTCTCTTTCTTATTTTTAAATAATTACCATTCTATCCACTTTCCTCTTCATTCTTTCATTCACATGTCTAAATAAGTATTCGTCCATTTGTATTGATTCTCCTTAAACACCAACAAACCTACACATACGCCAACATTCATGCACATACACATGCGTCAATACACACGCACGCACGCACGCACGCACGCACACCGACGCACAGCACCGACTAGGCGTCCGTTTACTCCCCCTCCCCCTCACAGCTAATCTCCCCTCCCCTCCCCATCCCCCCTCGTCCCTCCCCCAAACCCTGTGTCTTTACGCTCAATTACAAACGATAATGACCCTTCATTTTCCACCTTTTAGAGTTTGCTTTTGCGCGCGGTGAGTTTATGTTAGGGTGGGGGGAAATGGGGGTGGGGGAGGGGGTTATGGAGGGGGGAAGGGGGAAGGAGGGAGTAATGGAGGGGGGGAGGAGGAAGGAAGGAGGGAGCAATGGAGGGGGGAAGGGGGGAGGAGGGAGTAATGGAAGGGGGAAGGAGGAGGGAGGGATTAATGGAAGGGGGAAGGAGGGAGGGAGCAATGAGGGGGATGGAGGAGGGAGTGAATTATAAAGGGGAGTTATGGCGGGAGGGGAGAAGAGACAGGTGGATGGGTTGAAGAGAGGGAGAAGAGTTACTCAATCATAGAGAACCTCTTTCATTTGCTACTCTCCTCTCGTCTTATCTCCTTCTCCCCACCCACTCCCCTTCCCCTACCGACTCCCCACACCTACCCACTCCCCTTCCCCTACCCCCTCCCCTACACCTACCGACTCTTCTTCCCCTACCCCCTCCCCATCCCCTACCCACTCCCCTCCCCCCACCCAACCTAGTTCTAACTTCGCTTCCCTCTAATCCCTTGTCCATCATAAGAAGCATCCTTTCAAAACCCATAATCTAATTACATTAATTGAAATAACAGCAATCAGAATGTCATTCTGTTGGTTGGAGGCGGATGCATTTTGTCAAGGGAGTGGGGGAGAGGAGGGAGGGGAGGGGAGGGGGAAGGCGAAGAAGACCAGTAGGGTAAGGGGAGGAAGGAGGAAGAGGGAGGAGTGTCCATTGGGGGAGGGAAGGGACAGGAAAAGAGGGGAGGGGAGGGGGGAAGAGGAGCATTTTGTCAAGGGAGTGGGGGAGAGGAGGGAGGGGAGGGGATGGGAGAGGGGAAGAAGAGCAGTAGGGTAGAGGGTGGAAGGAGGAAGGGGGAGGGGGTGTCCATTGGGGGAGAGAAGGGACAGGAGAGGAGGGGAGGGGAGGGGGGAAGAGGAGCATTTGGGTAGGGGGGTGGAGGGGAGGTGGAGGGAAGGGGATGGGAGAGGGGAAGAAGAGCAGTAGGGTAGAGGGTGGAAGGAGGAAGGGGGAGAGGGTGTCCATTGGGGGAGGGGAGGGAGAGGAGGGAAGGGGAGGGGAAGAAGAGCAGTAAGGTAGGGAGAGGGAGGATGGGGAAGGGGTTGCCCGCTAAGGGAAAGGGGGGGAGGGGCGGAAAGGGTTTTGGTACAGGCAGGATCTGAGAGAAAACAGCCTCCTCGGGATAAGTTGGTGCTTAGCCTGATAAATTTGATGTGCGAGGAAAATGAAAAATAAAATGTGGGGAACACGAGAGATTGGCAAAGTGTGTGTGTGTGCATGTTTGTGCATATATATATGTGTGTGTGTGTGTGTGTGTGTGTGTGTGTGTGTGTGTGTGTGTGTGTGTGTGTGTGTGTGTGTGTGTAATCGTGCTTTTGTGTGTGTGTTTTTGTGTATGTGAGTCTATGTGCGTGTGTCTGAGTGTGTTAATGTGACTGTGTTTTTTTTTTTTTCTCTCTCCCTCCTTTTTCCTATCTATCTCTCGTGCAATTTCTGTAAACTTTATCTCTCTTTTATTACCCTCTTACTTATTCCCACAAACTATATCTTTCTACAGTTTCTCCAGTCCTCTTTATCACTACATTTCAACCAAAAATAAATCTACTTGAAACATTTAGTTCGAAAAAAATGAACCATTTAAAAGAAAGAAAGAAAAAAAAATATTGTCAACAACAATTATTGCAGTCAGATATTAATGGTTCAATATGTTTGAATCTTAGTTTGTACCTAAAAAATAGAAAAAAAAATCTATGCTTTGTCATCACTTC
>NC_051402.1:13197857-13202857 GCF_015228065.2 Penaeus monodon
AGATAGGAGAAAAGATAGGAGAAAGAGGGGAGCCAAACAAAGAGAAAGGAAAAGAGAGAGAGAGAGAGAGAGAGAGAGAGAGAGAGAGAGAGAGAGAGAGAGAGAGAGAGAGAAAGAGAGAGAGAGAGAGAGAGAGAGAGAGAGAGAGAGAGAGAGAGAGAGAGAGAGAGAGAGAGAGAGAGAGAGAGAGAGAGCAAAATGAAACTCATGAGTCAGAGAGTGGTTGCAATCATGCACCCTTCATATTGTCCAGATAATTACCCTAAATATAAAAAAACAAGGCTTGCATGTTCCGTTATCAAGTATCATTAAGAGTAAAACTTTATATAATTTCCGATTCTTTTCTCTTTCTCGTGCATAATTCATTATTGCCTTCGAGTGCCATTGCTGTGTGTGTCCTTCGTTCACCCGCAGTTGTCCCTGATTGGTAACCGCGAAAGAATGGGAAATTCTACGTTTTTCATTCACCGTTGATAACTAATCAATAAGATATCGAGGTAGCCTAACCACATGAGCTATTAATTATTCAGGCGTTTTAATGAAATGTGGGTTTAATTCATTTTCGATGAGAAGCTGAAAAAAAGATGATCCAATATAGGTTTAATCTATATCCTTCTACCTTATCCGTCTCTTTCTCTCTCTCTTTGTCTCTCCTGTTTTCGCTTGCTTTTCCAAGGGGATGTTCTCTCGTTGTCTTTGGCTACCTGTCTATCAACTGTTTGTTTGTTATTCTACATGTAAGTATTTTAGCATTCATTCTCTCATTTTACGTAAACATACATACACACTAACATAATTAATGCATTGTTTTAATTCGTTTTATTAGTATTGTTCATCCTCACGACTCCTTTTATATTACGTTTACCCTACTCCCCCTCCTCCATACCTTTTCTTTCTCCTATCTGTTCCCCTAGCCCACTCTATTCCCCTACCCGCCTAGACTCCTCTCCCTCCCCACCCTTTAACATTCTTGTCCTCCTCCCTTCCCAACCCCTGTTCCTCACACTCCCCTCAAAACTCCCTCCCCCTCCTCCTTTTCCTCATACCTTTCTCAACTCCATCTCTACACCCTACCCTCTTTCTGTATTTTCCTCAACTCTCTTTTCGCAATTTCTCTCCCATCCCATTTTCCCCAACTCCTTTTCTGTATTTGATCATCTCTTCTCTCTCTCTCTCCTCCTTCATTAATCCCCCCCTCTCATCTCCAACTTTCCCCAACTCCCTTCTCTACCACTTCCCCCAACTCTTCTTCCCCTATGCCTCCTCCCTTTCATCCTCCGCATTCCCCTACCCATAACCCCAGTCCCCTTCCCCTCCCCTGCACCCCCCACTCCATCACTCCCTCCTCCTCTTCCTCCCAGCATCCCCCATCTCCGCACACCCCCCCTCCCCTCCTCGCGCTAACCCTCTGCCTCTTCTTAAATTCCTCCCTTAACCCCCCCCCCCCTCCATTGCCCCCTTCCTCTCCTATACCGCAATCACGGAAATCAGCACGCCACATCCTCATCCACTTAGCCAATAAGGCTTAATAAGCAAAAGAATTCCGAATTACGCTTAGGCCTATTGAATCCTTCGCCCCTCCCCGCCCCGCCCAATCCCCAACCCCACACGCACCCTCTCCCCTCCCCTATCCTCCATCTTATTTCACCCCTCCCGTCTTTCTTTCTCCCCTCACCCCTCTCCCTTCTCCCCTCCCCCTCCCCCTCTCCCTTCTCCCTTCTCCCATCGTCCCGCTCCCCTCTCCCTTCTCCCCTCATCCTCCCCCCTCTCCCCCTTCCCTAATCCCCTCGTCACTCCCCCTCTTCCCCCTCCCCTCGTCCCTCACCCTCTCCCCCTTCCCCTTGTTCCTCTCCCCCTCCCCTAGTTCCTCTCCCCCTTCCCCTTGTTCCTCTCCCCCTCCCCTAGTTCCTCTCCCCTCTCCCCTCTCCCCTTGTTCCTCTCCCCTCTTCCCTCCCCCCCCACACTCGCACTCGTGATGGTTCGTTTTAGAAGAGAAATTACTTCATTAGTTTCATTTCGATTCTCCTTGCGGGGGTGTCAGGGGTTGGGTGGGAAAGGGGAGGGGGGAGGGGATACAGGTTAGGGTGGGGGAAGGGGGAGGGGTAGGGGCACGGGTTAGGATAAGGGAGGGGACACGGGTTAGGGTGGGGAAGGGAGAAGGGGGATGGACACGGGTTAGGGTAAGGGAGAGGGATGGACATGGGTTAGGGTAAGGGTGAGGGAGGGGGATGAACATGGGTTTGGGTGGGGGAAGGGACACGGTTAGGGTGAGGGAGGGGGAGGGGACGAGAGTGGACTTTGTTCAAATGTTAACTTTGTTCTTATGAGGAAAATCATTATTGATGGATCTGATTACTATTATTCTTTTCATTATCATTATTTTTTAAAAATATCCTCGTCATCTTTTTTCTTGGTGTGTTGCTATCATCATCATATCATTATTATTATTATTATTATTATTATTATTATTATTATTATTGTTGTTGTTGTTGTTGTTGTTGTTATCATTATTTTTTTTCTTTTATGATTATCATTATTATCATCATTATTATCATTAATATTGTACTTATCTCCATTGTTATATTGTTATTGCTGCTATTAGTAGTATTGCTATTGTTATTATCATTATTATTGTTATTATCATCATTATCATTATCATGGAATATAAAAATCATCACTATTATTATAATCATCATTATCATTATTGTTGTTATTATCATTTAGTATTATTGTTACTATTATTAATACTATTATTATTTATTATTATTGTTACTATTATTATAAATTATTATTGTTACTATTATTAATATTATTACCATCATCATTATCATTGTCATTACTATCTTCATTATTATCACTAATACTATCATTAATGTCATTAATATTATCATTATGATCAAGATCATCATCATTATCATTATTATTATCATTATCGGTATTATCATTGTCATCGTTTTCTATTATCATAATTACTATTATCATAGTTATTATTATGATCATTATTATCAGTATTGTTATTATAATTATCATCATCATCAGTATTGTTATTATCATTATCAATATCATTAGTATTGTTGTTATCATTACCATTGTTATCAGTATTGTTATTATCATTACCATTATTACTAGTATTGTTATTATCATTATCATTATTACCAGTATTGTTATAATTATCATTATCATTATTGTTACTTTTATCGTAGTTATCACGTTGCTGTGATTCATTAATTCAGCACTGCACGATCACATATATTTTTTTCCATTTTCTATTCTTTGTTTAATAATTATATCAGTTTATGTGGAATGTTTAATGAAGAAAAACTAAGTCAAATAGTTAACCTTTGAGATAAAAGTAACGAAAAAAAGAAACGGCATTAATTGCTTAAGACTTTGTTAACAAGATATCGTTTGTTAATAGACTCTGAGTGATTATTAATTAACCATTTTTTAAGTATAAATAGTGTCTCAAAAATTTGTATCTTCGATTTTCCTCTCATAGAACAATTATTTAAGGGGAGTGTGATAAAATATATTTGTATGCGTGTACTAAATTCAAACTTAATCAAATTAACCATGAAATAACAGTATACTTTATAATTAAATCATCAGGTAACTAATATAATTTCGATAAGATCATTATTTGAATGATATTCCAATTCTAAATATATTCAAAAACACACGCCAAGCATTCTCATTACAGTGTTTAATTTTCGGCCGTACGAGACTCTCCTCCCTCGCGTAAATAAAAATTCGTGGCCCTGAAGCCCCGCCTCTTTTGGCTCCCTCTCTTCCTCCCTCTCTCTCCCCCTCTAACCATTCCTCCCTTCCCCCTTCCTTTATCTCCTTCTTCCCCTCCCTCCCTTCTATTCTCACTATTCTTCATATACTATCCCCATGCCTCCACCCCCTCCTTTTACACCCCCCATGGCAGCCTCTCTACATCCCTCCCGTACCCCTTTTCTCTCCCTCACTTCCTCCTCTTCCTTTCCTCCTTTCCACTCCGCTTTATCGTTTCTTCCTCGTCGACTAAAACACACCGTCGATAAATTAAAACCAGAACACAACAACAGCAACTGCAAAAAAAAAGTACAAATGAGCTTCATTTCCTGCATTCACGCACAGAACACATGCACACAGATCCCAGCGCATGAAACGTCTATTTAAAACAAGGGTAGGAGGCATGGAAAGGATAAGCATGAGAGGGGGAGAGAAAAGAGGAGGGAGATAATGAGACAGACAGAAGGAGGGAGAGAGGAAGGGGGAGGGGCATAGAGAGAGAAGGAGAAAGGGAGGGAGGGAGTGAGACAGACAGACAGACAGACAGACAGACAGACAGACAGACAGACAGACAGACAAACAGAATCAGAAACAGAAACAGAAACAGAGATGATAATGGGAGGGGAGAAGAGAAAAACCGAGAGAAAAGTAAAAAAAGAAAAAGAAAAAGAAAGAAAAACATGAGAGCCAAAGGACAGAGAGAAAGAAGGGAAGAGAGAGAGAGCACACAACAACGAATCTTAAAAAAAAGGAAAGAAAGAAAAAAACTGACATCAATCAAACATGCTTCTTCTAGATTAGCTGATTCCATGTTGAGAAGACATGTCCCCCCCCTACCCCCACCTCCACCCCCACAGCCCTAACCCTAATGATCGAGAGAGAAAATTGGGCGAATGAGACAAGGTGAAATCAGTGGCTGCGCTCGCCTGTTGATGATAAGGTGCTCTTCCTGGCGAGGGGAGAAGCAAGGCAAGGCTGGGGCGCAGTAGATGGGAGATTCTTTGAAGATTTGTGTATTGCATTTTTTTTGGGGGTAGCGTACGAGTAGAAACAGACACATACACACACTCTCTCACACACACACACATGCACATACACACACATACACACACACACATGTACACACACATGTACATACCCATGTATACACACACACACACATGCACACACACACACACACACACACACACACAGAAACATTTATATATATATATATATATATA
>NC_051402.1:13205357-13210357 GCF_015228065.2 Penaeus monodon
AAGCTGATCCTCGCCTGGGCTATGCCTATGAAGGGAGCCCGGCCGTGTCCACTAATGCTAACTCGCTTACGTGTGTTAGCTAGTGCTGAATCGACTAAGCTTACTCCTTACTATCCGCGGTGCCCAGCCATAGCGGTAACCTCCAGACAACTTCTCGCGCCTGGGCGGGGCGCGAACCGTCGAACCCTCGGATGAGAGGCCGACACTTTACCACTGTACTATTCCGGAGACAGTTTGTGAGGAAATGGGATATATATATATATATATATATATATATATATATATATATATATATATATATATATATATATATATATATATATATTAATGTTAATTGAGAGTTGCTTAATGGTAAGTTGTGGTACTGAGTGGATTTCTGGGTGAATATTAACGTTTATGAATATATTTTGGGTTAGGGATATTAAGATTAGATTTGCGATAAAGAACAGATAAGTAGAGCTTTAGAGTAAACTGCAGGTGACGAGAATATTTTATTGAGGATTATTTTAGTAGATAAGAGAGGTTATCAGCCAGAACAAACGGCGGGTCTATGCTTTTTAGTTGCCGCCCTTGATGTCTTGGCGATAGTACCATAATAGTGATGAAAAGGCTTAAGTAGAAAATAATGATAGCACTGTATGATGTAAATGGTTATACCTTTGCTGGTATCAAATACCTAATGAAATTTAAACATGAGCAACGACTTCTGTACCTGTACCTTTATTTTAATGTGGATAATATTGGCCAAGGTATTTTAAAAGATACATATCACCACTTCCATCTAGAATGCTGAACCCATATAAGTGAAGCAGATTTTTCTCTTGAGTATTTTGCTGGATGTCTGTAGTATGGAATACTTCAATATCACGAATGAAAACGCCGTGGGATTTTTGCTTTACTTCGAGGAAATCATACAAATAGTTATGTATCTGGATATGTCTGGCATCTTACCAATAGCTATACGTGGTGGCGTCCCATATCTGTGCCCTATTTTCACTCCTGTTAATATGAGTAGTATATCATAAAGTACTTCTTTCATTTGAACACTATTCAATAATAACAATGGTAAAAAAAACGAACAAATGAGCAGAATAAAGAAAATACACAAACCCAATTAAAACTTACAATAAATGGTGGCGAAGGAGGAGGGCTTAATTCGGCAGTTGCCAACTAGTTCCTTATAAGTACCTCAACTGTGACCTTGAAATTTTGTTCCCTGTGGTCAGTGTCGATGTTGGCACCGCACTACGGTTCCGTTACCAGGAGCAGCGCTGTTATAGACCAACTACATGCAAACTTGTGATGAAAGGGTGGAGTTATTATTTTTCTTTCTACATTATATTTTACGCAGCGTAGAGGCCGGAGGGAAAGCGAAATGGGAGAAAGCTAAGAATAAGAGAAGTAGGGAGCAGGGAAGATGACGGAAGAAGGACATAAAAGGATTATCAAGAATTAGGCAATACGTTAAAGACAAGAACAAAACGAGATGCATATGATCTTAATGTCTTGAACTCTTCATTTGTTCATGCGTTTTCTACCTTTCGTTCATATCAAATAAACTAAAATAACAAGATTAACATGATGAAAACAATGCTAATGAAAAGAGTAGTTGCAGTGGTAATACAAGTAGTAATAGTAGTATGTAACAGCAATGATACTACTAATAGTAGTAATATTGATTATGATAACAATAATAATAATGATAATAATAACAATAACAGTATTGATAATGATATCAAACAGAAATCACATGAAATACGTGAAAACGAATAAGAAATAACTTAATGGTTTCTCTTTTCATTCCCTTCGTCGCCTTACCTCTCGCCTCCGTGCGGACCTCTCTGTCTTAAACTCTCGGTCGATGGGCAGGCTGTCTTGCCTTCCTCTGCCTGTACCTTTTTCTACCACTTTCTCCTCTCTCATTCCCTCTATTGATTTTTCTTACCTTTTTTTACAACTACTTTTCTTTCTCTTCCTCTTCCCCATGTTTTATTTTTTATTTATTTATTTATTTATTTTTTTTTTTTGTTCACCTTTGTCATCTTTCTCTCTCTCTCTCTCTCTCTCTCTCTCTCTTTCTCTCTCTCTCTCCTCCCCTTGCCAACTTTCTCCTCTCTCTCCTTCCCCTCTTTCCCCTTCACTTTCCTTCTTTCTTATCTTTCCCCTATCCCTCATCCTTCCTTTCCCCCCCCCCTTTCCCCCACTTTTTTACTCCCCTCTCTCCTTTTTCCCTCTTTTCCCACTCTCCTCTCCCCTCCTCATGTCTCCTTTTGCAAGTCAAGTGAGATCGATTCTGGTAACTTTAGAAGACATTTGTCCACTGTTGAATGATGTATGACGATATGATATTACATTAACCATGACGATCAAGCCACGCCTCCATGCACTAAGCAACGCACGCACGCACGCACGCTGTAACTGAACCTAATCACCTTTCTATCCGAACTCGTTCAGTTTTCGTCGTTTGAAATTACGTAATTAAGAGTTTGCGGAATCGGCCGCTTGAGCGAAAAAAACGGCGCCATTGATCCAGTATTATTATTATTTTTATCCACTGTAATTATTTTCTATTTACTTACTTTTTTTCGGAAGGGATCAAGAAGAGGGGGGGGAGGGGGGAGAAGTGCAAGAGCAGATGACGGGAAGCGGAAGCAAGATTATATTACAACTTTTATAATTTACAAACAGAATCCCCATGCTACTCAAATAAGACCCACGCAGATCTAAACAATAATAATAACTATAATACATGCATATACATATATGAAGAACATTTTGAAGCGCTATTCCCTAACGCTTTTTTTAAAGATGATATGCCTTCGCCCTAGGATGATACCTGCGGACCATTTTTTAATAATATTGCTGGAGGTTTATACCAGAGATAAGAAAAATTAGGCAATATACATGCGGCATTAGTGGTCATTGCATCCATTTTCCCTAACGGTTCAAACTTTTATATTCTTCGTATATGCATATACACACAAACTATAAATACATACCATGTGTGTGTGTGTGTGTGTGTGTGTGTGTGTGTGTGTGTGTGTGTGTGTGTGTGTGTGTGTAAACACAGACACAAACACACATTAACACACACATATACAAACGCACGTGTATATATATATATATATATTATTATTATATTATATATATTATATATATATATATATATATATATATATATATATATATATATATATATATATATATAATATATATATAATATATATATATATATATATATATATATATATATATATATATATATATATGTATATATATATATATATATATATATATATATATATATATATATATATATATATATATATATATATATATATATATGTGTGTGTGTGTGTGTGTGTGTGTGTGTGTGTGTGTGTGTGTGTGTGTGTGTGTGTGTGTGCACATCCTTATCTTAGTATACATGTACTCAAATATTCTAAAATATGCACGCATTCCTAAAGCATAACATACAGTACGCCAAGTTATCCTTCAAAATATATCACCAGAAATAACAAAGAATCATTTGAACAGAAATGCCGTATTTACACTAAGACTTAGGCCTAATCAGTGGTTTCAGTATTTGGCATTTCAACTTGACTGATTTTCCGATCCACTTCAGTTAATTAGTAAGTTGGTTCTTAGACCAAAGTTGAGCACACTGAAAAATAATTCAGAGAATTTTGAAGAAAAATGTTCATATAACCAAGCTGTATTTTTCAGGATTTACATTTAAAGAATTTTGTTTATAATCACGGTATTAAGGGTAACAGCAATGTTAAGATAATAAAACACACTATTGGCATTAAGAATTATTGTCATAAAGATGGAATTGAGTGTAGAAAGTAAGTAAGATTTCTAGTCTACTATCGTTGTCATCATTATTATACCATTATATTTTTTATTATTATTGTTTCTATCATTGATGTTACTGTTACTATTATTAGTAGTACTATTATCATCATTTTTATAGTTGATATTATAATTATATAATCATAATTATCATTATTATCACTATAATGATCATTATTGGTATCATTATAACTGCTATTATTACCACCATCATCATTAGTGTTATCGTTAGAGTTATTATAGGTAATATGAGCATCGTAATCAGTATCTTTGTCATTATTACCATTATCGTTATCATTAATACTTATTTTGTTGTTGTTGCTCTTGTTGTTGTCATAATTTTTGCTGTTATAATATCATCCTCATTTTTATTTTTTCTACTACTTCCATTCATGGCTGAAAAAAGGAAAGAAAAGGAAACAATACCACAAATTAGGAGTCAACTGACCACAATCTGTAGCAGAGGTGTGGGTGGCAGCGTGAGCAAATGTTTGACGGGATCGGATTTTTCCAGCGTTGAAAGAACACTCCGATTTCGGTCGATATTTACGTCTCCCTGGCCTGTGCTTCGTTTCATTGGCTGGGGTTATTGGCATTGGAGTTATTTATTGATTTCTTAGCTTGTTATTTGTTATTGTAGGTTCATGTCTATTCTGTTATCGTTTGTGTTATGATTCATATTCAACTTGTTATGATTATCATAATTATTTTACTTGGTATTATTGTTATTCCTATTAATATCGTCACCATTATAAATATTGTTATTACTGCTATGATCATTATAATTAGTATCATTATTATTCATTGTCATCTGATCATCATCATCGTAACTGTTATCATCTTCATTATCTTATTCCCCACCTTCCTATCTTTCTAAATCTACATTTTCATTTCCATCATCATTATCCATATCATTATCAAGAACATTTGCATCTTCAGCATAACTGATTATAGATCTATAATCACTCGACACACACTTACCGAACACAACCCCTCCCCCCATTTAAAGCCAGCCCTGCACACAAACGCGATGCCAAGGGAAGGCGAGAGGCTGACAGACCCCTGACGAGCGCGAGAGACAGAGGCAGTCTCTCTCTGACAACTGCCTCTGACAGATCAATGGTATAATAATTAAGTGCCATCAT
>NC_051402.1:13285187-13290187 GCF_015228065.2 Penaeus monodon
AGACAGACAAAGAGAGAGAGAGAGAGAGAGAGAGAGAGAGAGAGAGAGAGAGAGAGAGAGAGAGAGAGAGAGAGAGAGAGAGGGATAGAGAGAGAGAGAGAGAGAGAGAAAGAGAGAGAGAGAGAGAGAGAGAGAGGAGAAAAAGAAGAGACGAGGTAGATGAGACGTAGAGAGACGAGTTGGGTGAATAAAAAAGGGCAAAAGGTGACCATAAATGTGCGACACATCGTAATGGACAAATAATTTATAGCCAGATTCTTGGTACTGAAGATAATAAACAGCACATGATAAATAACATCGAACGTAGAAATAGAGGCATAATGCAATCACACTAATTATAAAATTGCAATAAAGACCGACAATGATATCATCACATGCAAGCATTATTCTCCTCCCTGTATTTGTGAGATTAAAACATCACGCCTTTTAATCTAGCAAGACCTTCAGCCGACCATTTGCCTTCAGGAAATTGAAGGAAAGTGCTGGCATTGATCAGAGGTCATTAAGCCCCTCCCTATCCTCCCGTCACCCCCTTTTCTCTCCTTTCCCCTCTTCCCTCTTTTCTATCCTTCTTCCTCCACCTTCCTTATTATTTTTCAGTCGTTCTCCCTTTTCCTTCTTCTCTCCCCCCCTGCTTTCCTTATTCTCCTTCTAAGTCCCTTTCCTATATACTTTTTCTCTCCCTCCCTCTCCCTTTCTCCTTCCTCCTCCCTGTCTTCCCCTCTTCCTTTATTCCAGTCTTTTTTTCTCCTTCTTTCTTTCCAACTTTCTTTCCTTCTCCCCCACCATTCCCACCCTCTCTTTCCTGTCTCCCTTACCCCTTTCTCTCTTTCCCTACCTTTGCTATTCTCCTCTTCTCCTCTTTTGATCTCTTTTGAAGCGTTCCCCCTCCCTTTCCTCTCCCCATTGAAACCCACTTCCCTTCCCTCCCTTCCCCCTTCCTTTCCCCTCCCTTTTGATCCCTTCCCCCTCCCTCCCCCCTCCCCTATGAACCCTCACTCTTCCTCCTTCCCCCTCTTCCCCTCTTCCCCTCTCTTTCCCCTGACCTATGAACCCTCACTCTTCTTCCTTCCCCCTCTTCCCCTCCCCCCCCAACTGCAAAATAACCGCCTTTCACATCTCAGCTCATTAAACACAACCCAACGATCTCCTAAATGATATTTTTTTAGTCAAGGAAGAAGGAAAATGATGGAGGGGGCGTCCAGAAGGTCAATGGGGGGGTGGGGGGTGGAGAAGGAGGGAGGGAGGAAAAGCGGGGAGGGGAGTTATGGAAGGGGAAAGGGTAATGGGATTGAGACGGGACATCTTACTTGCAACGTCATTTTCTGTGCAATCTGGAGTCACTTCCTTCTCGATCTCGCTCTCTGTTTCTCCTTATCTCACTCCATATCTCCTTCACTTTCTTTATCTCTCCTTGAGTTGTTCACATTTGCTTATCTGTCTCTTACCCATGCGACTTTCTCTTCTTTCCCGTTCACTCTTCCCTCTCTCCCTTTCTCGTTTCTTCGCATCCCCCCTTTTATCTATCTTGTTTTTGTTTTTTCTCTTCATTTTTATTCTCTTCCTTGCCTTCATCTTCCGTTTTCTTATCTCTTTTCTCTCCTGCTTCTTCTTAGTTCATCTCTTTCCCTCCCTATATTCTCTCCATCCCTTTCTCACTACCACCATTATCGTCCTTCTTCATCACAATCATCTTCATCCTTATCCTCTTTATCATTCTTGTTAACATCATCATCGTCAGTACCATGCGTATTAGCGTCGTCATCATCATCGTTATCATCATCAACATTTTCATTTTTATCGTCATCATCACCATCATCTCTATTATCGTCACCATCAACATTGCCATTGCCAACACCAATATTGGCATACCATCACCATCATTATTATTAGACTCATCATCAAGGTCATCACCGTTACCATGATCATCATCATCACTATCACCATTATCCTCCTCTTCCTCATAATAATCATCATTATCATAATCAGTATCAGCTCCTCATAATTTGACCGTCATTTATGGTAGCATCTGTATTACAGTCTTTATCATCATCACATCCTCCTCCTCCTCCTTCCTTTAACCCTCTTCCTTTTCAATTCCAGTCTTCCCCTCCCTCCTCCTTCCCCTCCTTCTCATCTTCCTTCTCATATCCTTCCTCTTCCTCTTCCTTCTCCTCCTCATCTTCTTCTTCCTCCTCCTCATCTTCCTCCCCCTTCTCTTCCTCCTCCTCCACTTCCTTTCCTCCCTCCTTCCCCCCTCTTCCTCCCCTCCTCCTCTTATTCTCCTCCTCCTCCTCCTACTTCCACCACTCCTCCTCCTTACTTTTCCTCCTCCTCTCCTTCCTCCTCCTCCTATCTCCTACCACCTCCTCCTTACTCCTTCCTCCCCCTCCTCCCCTCCTCCTCTCCTCCTCCCTCTCCCTCCTCCTCCTTTCCTCCTCCCTCTTGCTCCTTCTCTCTCCCTCCTCCTCCACCTCCTCCTGTATCCTTAATTATTCCAAAGCTCCTCTCTCCTACTCTTATTTTCCTTTCTTCTATCTTCTTTCCTCACTCTCTTGTAGGAAAGATAGATAAATATAAGAGATAATTGACGCAAGGAGAGGCGTTTCTGTTGAAAAAAGGGAAAATTTTATAGTTATATATGATTTTAATTTGCGAGATAGGTTGTGGGGTGGGCAAGTGAAGAGAAAGAAAAGATAATAGATAATAGAAGATCAGAAGATTCCGTCATCTAGAGAAGGATAGGGAAAGAATTTAAGAGATAATGAGATTTAGAGAGAGAGAGGGGGAATAGGGCATGACGAGAGATAGATAGATAGATAGATAGATAGATAGATAGATAGACAGACACAGAGGGAGAAAGAGGATGAGAGAGACCACCGCCGCCAGATGAATAGATTAATAGAAAAAAAAAAAGAATGGCGTAGAGTGACATAATGCAAAAAGTAGCAATGGGAAAAACTAGACGACAGTTCAAAAGCAAGTACATAAAATGGCTACAAACAAAACAAATAGACTGGCAACAAAACAGCAAGAGAGAGAGGGCGATGCTAGAGACACTCGAGACGAGTCTTTGGTAACACGAAACAGAAGTTTAATGGTTTCTGGAGCTCGATGACTTGGAGACATCAACATCACTGAAGTCCTACACTCTTTCTTGGTTATTCAGTGTGTTTTCCTTATCTAACAATCCCTTATTCTCTCTTCATTCTAGTTTCTATTCCGTATTTCATAGTGTTTAAACCCATACCGTACCATAAATAAACATTCTTTTCTTCGTTTTTTCTCTCTAAATCTTCCTCTTTAGAACTCCCCCAGACGGAGTAGATAATCTGGCCGTTTAATTTACATCACGGAGGTGTTGTTGCCTTCATAAGATCGATGCTCTGCCACGACTCCTTCGCCGTTGGCACAACAGGAAGACAGAGGAGGCAGAGTATGTCAGGGACAAATGGGGGTCGTCCTTTAAGATGCTGGAGGCTGGGGTGGAGAGGGAGGAGAGTGGATGGGGGTTGGAGGATAGGGTGGAGAGTGGATGGAGGCTGGAGACCAGGGTGGAGAGGGTGGAGAGTGGATGGGGGTTGGAGGAATGTAGGGTGTGGGCGTGGGTGTTAGGCTGCAGGAGGGGGAGGAGGAGGAGCCATGGGGGAAGGTGGAGTTCAAGGTGGGGGGATAGGTTTCTCGGATGGAGGAGGAAGGGAAACGGAAAGGAGGAGAGGAGAAGGAAGGAAAAAGGGGAGGGGTGATTCTCTAGCTGTCCGGGTACTTCCAGCGTGATGGGGAAGTTCACAAATAACTGTCTGTTGCCTCGCGAAGAAGATAATGCTGATAAGAAGAGGGCGAATATGTCTCCGACTTCCAGCGTCAGGGAGCGAGTGTTTAAGATCTTCGGTATGATGATATGCCGATTTCAAACAATACCTTATAACATTGCCACATTTTCTGATAAACTTGCATTTCCTTATGCTTTTTTATTATTATATATATATATATATATATATATATATATATATATATATATATATATATATATATATATATATATATATATATATATATATACATATATATACATATATATGTATATATTATATATATATATATATATATATATATATATATATATATATATATATATATATATATATATATATACATGCACACACACACACACACACACACACACACACACACACACACACACACACACACACACACACACACACACACACACATATATATATATATATATATATATATATATATATATATATATATATATATATATATATATATATATATACATATAATATCAGTTGTCACTATCTCGGACGAAATGGAAGAAAGGGGCGTTGACCCGAAGTGTTGCAAATGTCTGGAAATCCTGAGAAAAATGCTTTCGCCTTTTTCAAGGATTTCTCCTTCCTTATCATCTCTATCCTTTCTCATACTCTGTCTGTCTCTCTATTTATGTATCTAGCTGTCTGTCTGTTTATGTATCTAGCTATCTGTCTGTCTATTTATCTATCTAGTTATCTGTCGGTCTATTTATCTATCTAGCTATCTGTCTGTCTCTGTATGTCTGTTTGTTGTATGTCTGCCTTTATATATATATATATATATATATATATATATATATATATATATATATATATATATATATATATATATATATATATATATATATATATATGTCTATCCCTCTATCTATCTATCTATCCCTTTTGATATATCTTCTTTCTCTCTTGCTTCACTATAGATATGATTGATGATTCGCCATCTGGCTGAAATGGAATGTACGAAGAAGCAGCCGTTTGTCGACTGCCATATGGCAACACTTTGTCATGTCGTTAAGACAGGGCATTTATTTTTATAATAGTCTGGTACTGAATTATCTGTAGTTTTAGACATTCTTTACTAAACTGAATTTTTCACTATCAGATTTTCTGAACCAGTTAAAATTTTCAAAGGAAACACGTTAGAAATTTGTATCCCTGACT
>NC_051402.1:13302687-13305187 GCF_015228065.2 Penaeus monodon
TCGTTGTTAAATGCTACAATGTTGTATG
Source organism: Penaeus monodon (assembly GCF_015228065.2). NCBI lineage: Eukaryota > Metazoa > Arthropoda > Malacostraca > Decapoda > Penaeidae > Penaeus > Penaeus monodon. The sequence continues at coordinate 13,302,716 of NC_051402.1, forward strand.
AAGAATTGATCCTCACACACACACGTATGTGTATGTACACACACACACACACACACACACACACACACACACACACACACACACACACACACACACACACACACACACACACACACACACACACACACACACACACACACACACACACACACACACACACACACACACACATATATATATATATACCTGAAAGCCTGAGCACATCATTCTATGAAAGTTTTCTTCTATTTGATTTCCTTCGCATATTGATACCAACGGTAATAAAGGTGTAAAATCCAGGATACGCAGCAACCTTACGCCCCCAGCATTGCGACAATATAACAAATATTCGTTGAAAACGACGCTGAAACGTGACGTGAATACAGGCAGTGGCGTTCAGCACAATAGAACCAATCAGATAAGAAATAGATCATCACGTGACAATAGAAGCTGGGTCCAGAACAAGGCGGTTGAAAGTCAAATCAGTTCTATCATGGCTAGACAGTGTGTCGGGTTTGATAATTATTTCGATTGCATTGCAAAGTACCATCGAAATAACGACGCGAGTCAATTATACCTACGAAATCACGGTGTACTGCCTGTAGAAGTACTGTGCCCGAACTGTAAGACATCGTGTCACTACAGAAAAGACAGACACCAGGCCATCATCAGTTCTTCTGCTGAACCCTCCGCTGTCATATCGAACAGCGGTGAACGACACGATTCCAACAACAACGACCTGGAAGACCCCGATGATCCCAGTGACAAAAAGGCTGAGTTAATGCTTAAGGTAAGGAGTGGATAAAACTGTTACTGGGTCTGGAACTCTCTCCTGCCGGAACATATAAGGAGAAGGTTTTGTGAACCGGGCGGGGGATGGTTGCAGCCTTCCCCCCCCCTCCCCAAAGAGAGGATTTAAGTGAAGCCCTGAAGCGCGTCAGCATAAGTTGTTTGCCTGGGCTCTATCCTTCCGGAACATACAAGGTGAAGATTATGTAGACCAGGCGGGGGAGCCCCCACAAAAAAAAAGAGGGTTTAAGGGGCGAAACACCCCATATAACCTGGACTCTAATGGATATATTGTACTCTCCCGTGTATTACCGATATTTCTCGAAATTCCACCCCCTCAAAAAAAAAAAAAAAAAAAAAAAAAAATCCTGATATGTATCATGCCTTTTCCAGCTATCGGGGCCAATATCGTTTGCGAAGAAAATGAGTACTATATTCGTTCGAAACACGACGAAAGCTATTGGAAAAAAAAGTATTTGTTCATCGGAAAATCGGTTTTAGACGTCATCTCCAAATTTGCCGTATATATATATATATATATATATATATATATATATATATATATATATATATATATATATATATATATATATATATATATATGTATATATAATATATATATTATATATATATATATATTTATATATATATTATTATAATATATATAATTTATATATATATATTATATATATATATATAATATATATAATATTAATATATATATATAATATATAATATAAATATATATATATTATATATAATATATATATATATTATTATATATATATATATATATATATATATGTATATATATATAATATATATATATATATATATATATATATATATATATATATATATATAAGTCTATGCTACTCATCTTACATGTTTTACAAGAGACAATTCATAGAAAATGAGACTAAGCAAATCAATACTGTTTTCTCAACGCACTAACTAATGTATTTTTTAGAAAATACCCAACACTGAAATAAAACAATACAATAAATATGGCTATACAAGATGGTCACCTTCATGATGATATAAATGTAATAGTTTCAATTGCACAATTAAACACGGTTTATATAACTTTGCCAGGGAGATTCATTCATACATTTTTGTCTCCTTTGCCGTTACCTCCTTTATTCCACTATGGGAGGAAATTGTAAAATATTGTGTGGAAGAAAAAACATGTATATAGTTTTAATCCTGTACTTGAGAGAGTTTTTGGGTGTACTCGAATCTCTCTGACAGTCCGGCACAGGCAACCGCTGGCGATCGTTCTCTTTTCAGTGGTCTTAGATTTAATTGCTCTTGTTTGGTGGTTGAAGGGGGTTCTCAAGGGTGACTTTCCCAGATTACTTTCTCCACTTCATTGCCATGTTTTCTTCTTCTACCCCTCCTCGCTCTCTCTCTCTCTCTCTTTCTTTCTCCCTCCCTCCCCCCCCTCTCTCCCTCTCTCCCTCTATGTGTGTGTGTATGTGTGTGTGTCTCCGTCTCTCTGTCTCTCACTCTCTCTCTCTTTCTCCTCCCCCCCCCCCCCTCTGTGTGTGTGTGTGTGTGTCCGTCTCTCTCTCTCTCTCTCTCTCTCTCTCCCTCTCTGTCTTTCTCTCTCTCTCTCTCTCTCTATCTATCTATCTATCTATCTCTATCTCCATATCTTCTACTTTGATTTCTTTTAGCTCACCATAATTTTTGCTTTTCTAT
>NC_051402.1:13330187-13332687 GCF_015228065.2 Penaeus monodon
CGCACAGAATTCATGGAATGTGAACCCCCAACCTTTAGTTTTAGCCGTTCATTTTGGGTCAAATCTGTCACCGTTGTTTTTGCTGTCGATTCTGCGGTTGTGTCCTTTTTGTTGAATTTCCTAAGATTCCGAAAGCCATCTCGCGATCCATTTGCTGCAAAAGAGAAATAAAAGTAGGCAATAACCTAAACTCCGTGATCCATCGCTCTGTTGATTACTTCTTTTTCGTGTTAAAAAAAATAATGGATTGTACAGCAGGTTGTGTGTACACCTATTATTTGTTTCATACTGATCTCTGCCCGGTGGCAACACAAGATATCGTGGTTAGTATAAATGTAGAATGAACAAACACACTTACGAGGCAAAGACGTTACTTTCTGTTAATGAATGATTAATTAACGTTTCATCGACGGACTCCTCACGAAAAAGAGAAATATGTTGTAACAAATATTTGCTTCCCGATCAAAGGCACAGAAAAGAGAGCTGAAACCGGTGCTTTGACTTATAGCTTTCATATATCACCGACAACAGCAACTGCAGCTGTTCGTTTTGCTTCTCACATGAGGGAGAAATCTTTTATTTCGTTATTTCTTATAAACTTTTGCTTATCGAGATTTATTTCAGCACTTGAATACATTGTTACACGCAACTTTCAATTCATAGGACTCATACCTAGACATCAAGCAATTAAAACATAAGAGCTAAACACTTACATCCTTCAGTGAAATTGTATTACGTGCACATAATCAAAATTCCACAGTCTATTAACTAGAAGTATTTCTTTTTGAAGACCGGTTACTCTCAGAACAAAAAAATACAAACGAAATAATATATCTGCCATAGATTAAAAATTATAAATCAGATTTGTCCCTTTTCTCTCGTTCTCCTCCTCTTTCACGCCCCCCCCCCCCCCCCACCAACATTCAATCTCCTTCAGCAGGCCTTATTCCTCTTCTTCCCATTCTCGTTCCATCTCTCCCTGTCCCTCTACCTCCCTCCCTTCCCATTTCTCTTCCCCTCACCCTCCTCCCTTCAAACTCTCCCTTACGCTCCTACTCGTCTCACCCTCCCCTCGGCGCAAAAAATCTCGATAATATGCTAATTACTGTTCCTATCACACTAGCGATTCGTAATTGTTGCTCTAATGACATAACGTTTAATACGCACCAGTTCACTAGACATAATGTCTAGTAATGCTAATAATTCGAGAGAAGCGCTTTCAGAAGAAGACTTAATAATACAATTCTTCGAAAGGTTTGACGTCATATGCGTCTCTCCTCCATTTATTTTTACCTTGCTCTGTGCCTCTTTCTTTCATGTTTCTTGCCCTCTGTACTGTAAACTTTTTTTTTCTCCTAACGTAGTGCTCGCTGACATGTTATATATATACATATATATATATATATATATATATATATATATATATTATATATATATATATATATATATATATATTATATATATATATATATATATATATATATTATATATATATATTATATATATATATTATATTATATTAATATATATATATATATAATATTATATATATATTATATTATATATATATATATATATATATATAATATATTATATAATATATATATATATATATATATATATATATATATATAATATATATATATATATATATTCTTTAGTAGGTTATGTATGTAAATATATTATATAGTATTATCATTTATTATAGTAGATATTAGGTAGGTCAGTTTCAGATATATATAGATATAATGATATAAGATAGAATATATTATATATATTAATAGTAGATGATTATAGTTAGTAGTAAAGAATATATATATATATAGATAGTATATTTATAGATATATATAAATATAGATTATAGATATAGATAATATAGTATTATATTAAATATATATATGATAATATAATATAATATACTTACAATAGATATATAGAATAATATCAAATATAATAATATATAATATAGTATAAATATTAATATATAATATATAGGAGAAATATAATTATATGATATAATATATAGTGAGTATATATATAAGATATAAATATATAGATAATATAGATAGTAGATATATATATAATATATAATTAATATTATATATATATATATATATATATATATATATATATATGATATATATAGATATTAGTGTGTGTGTGTGTGGTGTGTGTTGGTTTTGATGTGTGATTTGGTCTGTGTGTTGTATGTATAACTATCTGCGTTGATATATAATAAACATCGATCTAACGCGGATATTGTAGCAAAAAGGACAGACAGAGAACTGGCTGTTTCCATCGACTCAATCCCTCGGCCATCAAGGTCTCCTCATGCACCTTTAACTTAGTCCCTGAGAAAGGAGCGATGATAATAAAAGAGAGTGGCAGTTTAAAAGCAATTTTATAGGGCCAATAAGATTAAAGTTGAAGAGATTAAAAGAGTCGGGCTATGAATGCATTGTGTGTGTGTGCTGCTGGGTGTAAAGGGACATGTGGTGGG
>NC_051402.1:13335187-13337687 GCF_015228065.2 Penaeus monodon
TGTGTGTGTGTTTGTGTGTGTCTGTGTGTGGTATGTAAAAACTATCTGTGCGTGTGATAGTAATAAACATCGATCTAACGCGGATATTGTAGCAAAAAGGACAGACAGAGAACTGGCTGTTTCCATCGACTCAATCCCTCGGCCATCAAGGTCTCCTCATGCACCTTTAACTTAGTCCCTGAGAAAGGAGCGATGATAATAAAAGAGAGTGGCAGTTTAAAGCAATTTTATAGGGCCATAAGATTAAAGTTGAAGAGATTAAAAGATTCGGGCTATTAATCATATGTTCTTTTCTCTATTAAAGGGACATTGGTGGGACCAGCCTTCGACAATGGTAATGAATGAACATGCTTTGTTATGTTTTCATGCAAACATACACACACACACAAACACACACACATACACACACACACACCACCCCCCACAACCCCACACACACACACACACAACACACCACACCACAAAACACATATATATAATATATATATATAAATATATATATATATAAATACTATATATATATTTTAATATTAATAAATATATATATATATTATTATATAAATTTTTAATTTATTATATATTTATTTATATTTATATTAATATTAGGGGAAAATCATATATATATAATATATATATTTAATATATTATTTATATATATATATAATATATTATATAATAGATATATTAAAATAAATATTAATGTATCTAAAATAATTTTTAAACTTTTTAATATATATATAATATATAAAATATATAATATAAAAATTAATATATATAAATATATATATAATATATATTTTTATTATATATATATATATTTATATTATATATATATATTTAATATATAATATATATATATATAATTTATTATATTTATAAAATATATATAATATATATTATTATATATTGCTATTTTATTATTTATATTTATTTTTTTTTTTTTTTTTTTTTTTTATAATATATTATATATATATTTTATTTTTATTATATATATATTATATATATAATTATAATTTATATATATTATGTATATTTTTATATTTATTAAAATATAATATAATAATATATTTATATATATCTATATTTAATATATATTATTATTAATATAATTATTAATAGATATATTTTATATTTATATTATATCTATATATTTATTATATCTTTTTTTTTTTTTTTTTAATTTTTTTTTTTTTTTTTTTTTTTTTTTTTTTATTTTTCCATTTTTATATATTTTTTCTATTATTAATATATTATTATATATTATATTTATAATTATTTTTTTTTTTGGGTTTGGTTTTTATTGTGTTTTTTTTTTTTTTTTTTTTTGTTTTTGTTTTTTTTAATATAATCTATATTATAATATATATAATTTTTATTTAAAATTTTATTTTTATATATTTATTTAAAAATATTTTTTTTTTAATTGTTTTTGTAATAAAATAATAAACCCTTTTTTCATATTTTTTTATATATTATATTTTTTTATATTAAAATATATAATATATATAATATATATACTATATTAAAATATATTATTATTTTTAGTAATTTTATTTTTATATAGATATATATATATTATTAATATTTTATTTTATATTTTTATTAATAATAACATAATTTTTAAAATATTATATAATATTTATATAATTATATTTTATATATATATATCCCCTATTTGGTTTAAAATTTATTTTATATTATTAAATTTTTTTTATAATTATTTTAAAATTATTTCAATAAATTTTTCTTAAAATTTATTTTTTTCTAATATTTATAAAATATTGGTATGGGGTATAAAAAATAAATAAATAAATAAATATATTAATTAATTTATATATATAATATTATATATATATTATATATATTAAAATTATATATATATTATATATTAATATATATATTATAAACCCAGATTCCCCAAATTTAAAAAAGGGGTCCCCCCTCGTTCCCCCTTTCAAATTTCCCCCCTCAATCTAAAAACTTGTTTACTGCTGGTGGGGGAAAAAAATGTGTGTTTTGGGTTTGGTGGGGGTTTTTGGAAGGGGGATATAGCAAGGGGGGATGTCAAATAACCCCTCAAAATAATTAAACCTATTCCCCATTTTTCCTTTTTTATATTTTTTATATTTTTTTTTTTTTTTTTTTTTTTGTTTTTTGGTTTTTTAAAAATAATAATATATATTATAATATAAAATATATATATATTTTTTTTTTTTTTTATTTAAAATTTTATTTTTAATATAATTTTTATATTTTTTGGGTGTTTGGTTGTTGGGTTGGGGTGTTGGTGGTTTGGTGGTGGTTGTGTATGGTGTGTAGAAAGCTTTGAATAATTAATTTAATTTTATAATTTAAATATTATATAATATTATTTTTTTTGTGTGGTGTGGTGTGTGGTGTGTGTGTGTTGTGTGGGTGTGTGTGGTGTGTGTTTTGTGTGTGTGGAAGGTTAGTTAAAATTTTTTTTTTTTATATTTTTTTTTTTTTGGTTTTTTTTTTC
>NC_051402.1:13375187-13377993 GCF_015228065.2 Penaeus monodon
CTGGGCCCCCCGGGCACCGTTTGGGCCCCTCTATTTTCCCCAAATCTACATAAATAATCCCACTATCCACCCTAATTCTGCAACTAGATTTTTATGACGATATCATCTTTTGATAATTAGACCCTGACGACGTAAACTTCCCAGAAAAACCCCAGACCCCCGAACAACGGGAAGCCAGAGGCAATGAATTTGGGCAATGAAATTGTAAAATTGAAAATTCCACCCGTTCCTAAACACCTAAAAACTTGGGAGAAAAATTTTAAATTATTTATAGATAGATAGACAGACAGATAAACAAAAGGAATGTTTAAACTTTGCAAAACGTTGTAGTCTTCTTTTTTAAATAGTTGGACCATCAATTATCATGAATGCTTCTATCCTCTAGGGTTTTTAACAATGTTCCCCAGAGAGTACGATATTTGATCATTATCTTTAATAACAATTTGTTAAATTAGCACGTCCAGAGCATCGGTAACGATGAATGAAATCACAGTAGATCACAGTAATAAAAAAAGATCCATCGGTTTTTTAATAGTTTTATAGATTTTTTTTTTTTTATTTCTGTGATTCAGAGGATAAAACCGAAAAAAATTGTACGTCGCCTTTAAAAAAAATTTTCTCTACAATCTTATGAACAAAATTTGCTGTTCATATTTATATTATTAATATATATATTATATAATTATATTATATATATATATATATATAAAAAATGAGAAAATGAATATCTAGGAAAAAGAAGAAATTTTCTAATGACCATAGAAAGGGGACACACCTTTTTCATTTTTCCGCTTTCAATTTACCAAGTCGATTATTAGTTGTTTTTGTAGAGCGACCACATGAGTATCTTTGTGCGATGATAAAAAATTTTTAACAACTGATTAGCATTTTTTTAAAAAATATTTAGCTATGGGAAATCACCCTTAAAATAGGTCCGTTTTATCAGAAAATTATACCATAGTTAAAACCAGGCTGCCCCTAAAGACCTTTTATACCCTTTCAATATATGTAAAAACATTACAAAAAAGTCGATTTCCCATCTAAATCAAAATTATGCATTAGAAGTAGTTTTCGATGATCATTAAAACCTATTCAATACTCTCAGGTAGGGCTGATTTTTTTTTCATGGTATTATGTAATTCCCTCATTTATATTATTTTTTATTTGTGAAAGAGAAGGAGCAGCATACGTATGAAAAAAATGATTATGATGATGAGAGATGATGAGATGAGATGATGAGTGATAGTGGTGGGGGTGGGGAAAATGGCGATGGTGATAAAAAGGTTTTTTGCTCGCCATTATCATTAATACTACTAATGATCATTATTAACTAGATTAACAGTCATTATTAATGCTATTTTTGTTTTTCTATAATCGTTATGTTTTAATTATTTTCATATCATTTGCCAATTAAATAATAATAATAATAATAAAATAATAATAATAATAATAATAAAATAATGATAATAATAATAATGATAATAATATTATTATTGTCATTATTATTTTATATCTTAAATATTATTATATTATTATTATTATTTTATTTCAACATTATGAAGTCTTTTTGATTATAATATAATTTTGATAAATTTTGATAATAATAAAATGATAAAAATAATAATAATAATAAAATGATAAAAATTTTTATTTTATTTTATTTTTATATTATTAAATTTTTGTTATTTTTTTATTTTTATATTTCATTATCAGTTTAAAGTAATTTTAAATTTTTTATTTTGGGTGGTACATCAATATTTATTTCATTATAAATTTTCTTTAATAATATTCTTTTTATTATATGATTTTTATTCTTAAAATATTATTTTACATGTTATTATCTGTTTGATACACATATATTTACTTTACTGCCATTATTTTATTGTTATTATTAACTTTTCGCTATCATCATATCATACCATTTTCTTTATTTTTATTATTTGTTTCGCTATCATCCCAAACGTGTCGTTTATTGTTATTTCATGTCTTTTTTGTTGTCATTATCGTTTGTTTATAGATTTCATTTTTATACTTATCATTTTATTTTTTTATTGTGTTTTTTTATCATTGCCGATATTTCATTGTCATAATTTTTGTTATTTATGGGTTTTTATCATTTTAGCTGTTTTGTTGTATTATTATTTCATATTATTTATATTTTTTTATTATTTTTATTTATTATTCTATTTTTTTATTATTTTTGTCATTTTTTCATTTTATTACTATTTTTGCTATATTTTATTATTATATTATTATTATTGTTAAATGACACTATTATGGTATTATAATAATAATTTAATAAAAATAAAATAATGATAATAAAATGATAATAAAATAATGAAATAATAATAATAATAAAATGATAAAATAATGATAATTTTTTATAATAATAATAATAAAATAATAAAAATAATGATAAGATGAGAGAGATTTTTTATTATATCGATCATTTTTATTGTGTTTTTGGGCTGCGGTGGTCATTGTCATTTTTATTTTTCTTTTCATCGGTTTGGTATCATCACTATTTTTTTTATTATAATAAACTTGAATATTTTTTTTTTTATATGATTATGATTTAATCTTTTAATTTTATTTCGTTTTTTATTGTTTTATTAATGTTATTACTTTTACTTTTCTAACCTTACTTTTTTGATTTTTTATTATAATTTTATTATCAATAGTTACACCATCATCTCTCGCGGATTGTTATTTGTAATCATTTTTATCATTTTCTGTTTTTTTTATTAACAGTATTTTTTTTGTTTTTATTTTTTTATTTTCTTTTTTTTTTTTTGTTTTTTTTAAA
>NC_051402.1:13378093-13380593 GCF_015228065.2 Penaeus monodon
TGACCCTAAGAAAATAATAATGAAGACCACCGCAGGAACAACAACATCAATAATAATGTACTGATAATAATAATAATAATCATCATCATATCATCATCATTATTATTATTATATTATTATTATTATTTAGAAATTATCATTATTATTATCATTATTATTATTATTATTATTATCATTATTATTATTATCATTATTATTATCATTTTTATTATTATTATTATAATTATTATTATAATAACCATAATAGTGATCTTTTAATCAATAATAATAATAATAATAATAATAATAATAGCAAAAATAGTAAATATAATGATAATAATGACAAAATAATAAATAATAATAGTAATAATAAATAATAATTAAATAAAATAATAATAAATAATGATGATAATAATAATAACAACAAAAAACAGTTTATAATGATAATAACAATAAATAACAAAAAATTATGAAAATGATAATATCGGCAATGTAACAAAACAACAATAAATATAATAATAATGATAAGTATAACAATATTTATACTAGTAATAACAAACTGATAATGACAACAATAAAGACATGATAATAAACAATCACGACCACGATAGTGAGATGGGCGATAACTATAATAAAAACAATAAAGATAAGGGTTTAGTAAAGATAGTGAGGGATAGCGATAAAGTATAATAATAACAATAAAGATAATGGCAGTAAGATAAATGATAATGATGATATCAAAAACAGATAATAACAGTGAAATAATAATGATTTTAAGAAAAATAATCATATAATACAAGAGATATTATTAAAGATAATTATAATGAAATGAATATTGATGATACCAACCATAATAAGAAATAAAAGAATTACATTAACAATGATAATATAATAATAATAATAATAAAAATAACAATAAAAAATTAATAATAATAATAATATAATAATAATAACAATTATTATCTTATTATTATTATTTTTATTATTATCATTATTTTTATTATCATAATTATCACAATTATAATTATAATCATAAAGACATTCATAATGTTGATAATAATAATAATAATAATAATAATAATAATAATAATTAATGATAATAATAATAATAATGACAAAATAATAATTATTATCATTATTATTATTTCATTTATTATAGGTTTTTTATTATTATTATTATTATTATTATTATTATTATTATATTATAATTGGCATAATGATAATGAAAATAATTAAAACAATAACGATTATAACAATGATAACAACAATAGCATTAATAATGACTGTTAATCATAGTTAATAATGATCTTTAGTAGTATTAATGATAATGGCAAGACAACAACCGTTACACCATCGCCATCTTCACCACCACCACCACTATCACATCATCATCATCATCATCATCATCATCATCATCATAATCATCTTTTTCATACGTATGCTGCTCCTTCTCTTTCACAAATAACAAATAATATCACTGAGGGAATTACTATAATAACAAACGATGAAAAAGAAATCAGTCCCTACCTGAGAGTATTGAGATGGGTTTTAAATGAATCATCGCAAATCTACTTCAAATGCATAGATTTTGATTTAGATAGGCAATCGACTTTTTTGTAATGATTTACATATATATCGAAAGAGGTATAGAGAAGGTACTTTAGTGCAGCACTGGCTTTAACTATGGTATAATTTCTGATACAACGGGAACACATATTTTAATGGTGACTTTCCATAGTTTATAAGTATTGTTAAAGAATGCTAATCAGTTGTTAAAATTATATTATACAGTCTGCACAATGATACGTCATGTGGTCGCTCTAAAAATAGCAACTAATAAATTCGACTTGGTACGAATTTGAAAGCGGACAAAATGAAAGAGGTGTGTCCTTTCCTAGGGTTTCATTGAGAAATTACTTCTTTTTCCTAGATATTCATTTACTCATTTATTTATATATAAAATATATATATATATATATATATATATATAATATATATATATATATATATATATATATGAACAGAAATTTCGTATCATATAGATTGTAGAGAAAATTTGTTTTAAGGCGACGTACAATTTCACGGTTTTACGCTCTGAAGTCACAGAAAAAAAAAAAAAAAAAATCTATAATCTATTAACAACCGATGGATCTTTTCTTATTACTGTGATCTACTGTGATTCATTCATCGTTACCGATGACTCTGGACGTGCTAATTTAACAATTGTTATTAAAGATAATGATCAGAAATCGTAACTCCGTGGAAGCATTGTATAACAACCTAGAGGAGTAGAAGCATTCATGAAATTGATGGCCCAACTTATTTAGAAAAAAAGAAGACATACAACGTTTTGCAATGTTATGAACATCCTGTTTGTTTATCGTCTGTCTATCTATCTATAAATAATATTAACATTTGTCTCCCGAATTTATAGGTGTTTAGGAACGGGTGGAATTTACAATTTTACAATTGTCATTGCCGAAAGTTCATTTGCCTCGTGGCTTCCCGTTGTTCGAGGGAG
>NC_051402.1:13414770-13417270 GCF_015228065.2 Penaeus monodon
AATAATAGATAAAATAAACAATAATAATAGTAATAGAAAAAATAATGATGATGATGATGATAATAATAATGATAATGATATGTAATGGTAATGGTAATGGTAATGGTAATGGTAATGGTAATGGTAATGTAATGATAATGATAATGATAATGATATGTAATGATAATGATAATGATAATGATAACAATGATAATAATAATATCAATATAAATAATGATAAGGGCAATAATAATAATAATAATAAATATAATAATAATGATAATAATAATATAATGATAATAATAATAATAATAATATAATGATAATGATAATGATATAATAATAATAATGAAAACAGTAATAAAAAATAATAAAGACAACGATAAAAACAAAATAAGAAACATTTGAAAATGATGATAATAAGGATGGCAAGAGTGATAGTATACTATTCAAACGTTTGAATTTAATGATATATATATTAATGTTGGTAATTCATTTTTATAATATTACTATCATTATGATACTTTTCCTTATGAAAAACAGATACAACATTAACTAGATATTTCCTCAAAATCTGCATTATATGTTGGAAAAATGGAATAAACGAATCCTAAAGCAGAGCACAATGAACAATAAAATACTTTATGGATTTCTTATCACAACCACGATATATGAACGAAACCTTATGAAGCATAAAAGCTGAACATGAAGAAATATTACACGCTATCAACAATAAATGTCCAGGGGATCAACATATTATGCATGGTCATAAGCATACGACACACCATGAAACGCATGGCGTCGCTTTCACAAGAGAAACTATTCCATAACGCGGAATTCACATAACGCTAAGGGCTGCGTGAGGGAGCTGGTGGATGATAATGAAATGATACTATTTATATATAGATTGACGAATAAATGAACGGAATCTTGCCAGTGTGTGGGCAAGGTAACACAAGTCAGGTGGTCCCAAGCCCAGGTAAATAGAGAGGTTGGCGTCAGAAAGGGCATCCGGCCATAAGAAAAATATCTGATAGAACTTGATTATAGCGACCCCATATAAGAAAGAGCAAGCTACAGGAAAAGAAGAATGAACGGATCAGTAAGTAAACACATGAATATTAGATTTCATATATACTCCTAAATTACTTCTTATAGTCCCAGTGGGAACTGACGAAAACACACCTGCTCCTCTGTTGTGATGGCAGCTCATTTATTTTGCTCTTTTTTGTTGTTTCTTCTTCTTTTATTGATGTTTTCGATTCATGAAAGATGATTACCTGAGGTGAGGTTGGACATCATTCAAAACAGATTGGGGATTGTCTGTGTATGTGTGTGTATATGTTTTTTTTTTTTGGGTGGGTTGGGGGGTTTTGTTTGTTGTGTTTTTTTTTGTTTTGGGGTTTTTTTTTTTGGGTTTTTTCCCGGCGATTTTGGGGGTGGGTTTGGGGGAATTTTTCAAAATTTTCTTGTTAATTTTTTTTGTTTTTGTGTTAAAAGGGTGTTTTGGTGTGGGTGGGGCCCCCGGGTTTTTTGGTTGTTTTGTCCGAAACGCCTTCTTTATTTTTTTGGGCTTTTTTTGTTAAATTTTCCCCAATATCTCATTTTTTATTACTTTTTTTTTTTATTAAAAGATAATTTTTTTAAAAAGAAATGATAAATAATGCCTGCTTATTGTTTATTTTTAAATCCGTTTTTTAGTTTTTTTTGTTTTGTATTTTTTTTCTTTTATTTCCTTGATTTTAAATATTAAAATTTTTTTTCAAAATTCTTTTTTTATATATTTTTTATTTTTTTTAGATACATAAGTTTTATTTTATTTTATTATCATTTTTCTTTTATTTTTTTTTTTATTTATTATGTTTAAAATTTATTTATGGTAAAGGGTTTTAAAATTTTCCCAAATTTTTAAAAAATCTTTATTTTTATAATTTTTTTGGTTTAAAGCTTGTTACCAAATATTTTAAATCTTCTATTTTTTCATCCAATGGTAGCCAATAAAAATGGCGGTTTGTAAGCCCCCCTAAAGAAATCCCCTATGGTATAAATTTTGGGCCCCGATTGGGACCTTATGGGTTTAAATGGGGGATCTCGGAACGCAAGGTTACAAAAAAAACATAGCGTCCCCCTAGCTCCCCCCCCGTTCCCCCCTGGGTTTTGGGCACCCAAAGGGGGCCCTTGCCACCCCCCCCCAAAATTTTCGGGGGGTTTTTGGGGAAGGGGGGACCAAGCAAAAAAGGGGGGGGGGGGTTTAGGGGGGGGCAAAGGGGGGGGCGGGGGGAAACAAATTTCGCCGTTTAGGGGGCGGCGCCCCCTCCTTTTTTTGGGAAACCTACAGAACCCCAAGGGGGGAAGGGGGGGCCTCACCCCCCCCGGGGGGTTGGGGGAAAAGGGGGAGTGCCCCCCAATTTTTTTTAAAGGGGGGACTACCGGGGGGGCAAAAACTCCGCCCGGGGCCCCCCTCAAAACAAATTTTTTTGGGGGTGGGGGGGGGGAAAAAACCCAAGTTAAACCCGGGGGT
>NC_051402.1:13444770-13447270 GCF_015228065.2 Penaeus monodon
TGAAATTTTTGACTGAATGTTTGCTGATATATGTGAACATGTTGTAGGAACATGAATATAAATGAAAATAGCTGATAGACCAATGATTCAATTTTACACTTGGAAAATAAAAAAGAGAGTGAAATAGAAAGAGGGAGAGAAAGCCTTTCAGTACAGAACATCCCGTGATGAAAACAATAGCATGGCCAATATTTGAAACAGATATACGCTTCTCTCTAGGCTTTGTCGAAGGTTAAAAACACACAATCAAATTGCTGCAACTCTGTTTCAGGACATATTGACAAAGCGAAATCTCTTGGGAAAAAATTGTACGTTAGAGCTTGTACATGTATTTGTTGACCTTGCCCTGGCAGAGATTGCAACACACCTGCTCTCTCTCACTCCGTTTGGTTATTTGTTTTCCCCATTTTATTCTCTCTCTCTCTCTCTTTCTCTCCCTCTCCCTCATTCTCCCTCTCCCCTTCCCCTCCCTCTCCCTCTCCCTCCCTCTCCCCCACCCTCGCTCTCCCTCTCCCTCTCCCCCTCCTTCCCTCTCCCTCTCCCCTTCCCCTCCCTCTCCCTCTCCCCCTCCCTCCCCTCCCTCTCCCCCTCCTTCTCCTTCTCCCTCTCCCCCTCCCTTCCCCTCCCTCTCCTTTTCTCTCTAACGTTCACTTTCACTTTCTTATTTCTAGATATTTTAGCCATCAGGAGAACCAGTCGGGAAAAGCGATCTTCATTCTCAAGAGTACGAAAGTAGAATACGTTTTAGATAATTAAAATTTTTTGTAGATTACCATTGAGGGCTGTGAGCTGGGGGTTAGAAAAGTTAATCACACAGTTTTCGCTCCCCCAGATAAAATATGAAGTAGCCAATTATGCTGGTGAACATGATATTGGTTGAAAATAGTAAGCTATAAATTCACTTCCCCAATTAAGAATCGGGTTGACAATTATAATCAAATTCTAAGAGATAAACAACAACATCACAAGGAGGAAACACAAATTCCATACATCAACGAGCCTCAAAAATTAACTAAACTAGCAATAACAATATGTAAATTCAGTAGAGTTTCTGAGCCAGCACACTACCCTGCTAACATCACCCTCTGCCCTGCCGAGTTATTGCCTGTGCCAGATTTCTCCCTTGCATCCAGCCCCTGTGTTTTGTACCTTGTGCTTCATTTTATCAAATATATCGCATGGAAATTTATCAAACAAGGGAAGGAAATGTTCCATGGTACTCTACTTTACTATTTTATGATACATGTTGTACCTGTGTATTTTGTTACATTTATTGTTTATTTTCTTGTAGTTAGCTGTTATGAGTATTATTATTAATTTTGATATCATTCTCCATAGTTAGAATAATGATATCGTTACTATAATAATAACTGAGTATATGATGATGATGATGATGATAATAATAATAATAATAATAATAACAATACTAATACTAATACTAATACTAATAATAATAATAATGATAATAATAATGATAATAATAATAATAATAATAATAATAATAATAATTATTATTATTATTGTTGTTGTTGTTGTTGTTGTTGCTGCTATTAAAATTATTAAAATTATTAAAATGCTTAATATTATGATGATAATAATAATAATGATAATAATAATAACAATAATAATAATAATAATAATAATAATAATAATAATAATAATAACAATAATAATAATAATAATAATGATAATAACAATAATAATAATAATTATTATTATTATAATAATGATAATTATTATTATTATAATTATTATTATCATCATTAATAATAATAATAATAATAATAATGATAATAATAATAATAATAATTATCATTATTATTACTATTATTATTTTTTTTTTATAATAATAATAATAATAATAATAATAATAATTATTATTATTATTATTATCATTATCAATACTACTGTTATTATTACTATTGTTATAATAATAATAATAATAATTATTATTATTATTATTATTGTTATTACTACTATTATCATTACCATTATAAACATTATTATTATTATTATTATTATTATTATTATTATTATTATCATTATTATTATGATCATGATTTTATTGTTTTTGTTGTTGTTTTGAATCATCATTATTATTATCAGTATTATTGTTATTACTGTTACTGTTGTTATTGTTATTATCAATATTACAGTCATCATATTGTAATATAATGTTATAGTTATTACATATTTTTTTTTATTTTTTTATTTTTATTATTATTACTATTGTTATTATCATTATTAATATTATCATTATTATTATTACTTATTGTCAATGCTATCTATTGTTATTTTTATTATCATTGTCATTATTATGATTACTACTACCACTAATAATGTTATTGTTATTATTATTATTATCAATATTATTATTACTGATACTATCATTTTTTCCCTTATCGCCATCACTATCCTCATCATTATAATCATAATCTTCTTTACCATTATTTTTGTTTTTTACTATCTTATCTTTATCATAATTTTTATCAGCAATACT
>NC_051402.1:13452270-13462270 GCF_015228065.2 Penaeus monodon
TATGGCTCCTGATGCACACACACCTCTTATCAACAACTCTTCTGAGTTTGCCACATAAAAACCTAAGCTGTTTTCTTCTCCTTTTACACATTGTTCCACACTGATAAGGCCACGACCTCCTTCCTTCCTTTTCATATATAGTCTGTCTACATCACTCTTTGGGTGCATTGCACCATGCATTGTCAGGTTTTTTCTTGTCTTTCTGTCGATACTTTTCAGTTCACTCTCTCTCCAGCTTGTTATTCCTGCTCCATATCTGAATATTGCTACTGCCCAGGTATTAATTGCAGTTACTTTGTTTCTTCCATTCAACTTGGACTTTAGAATTAACCTCAGCCGTCGCTTATACTCCTTCATTGTTTTCTCTTTCATTTCATTCTCCTTCACCTTATCTAATTCCACAACACCCAGATAAGAATATCCTTCTTGTTCAACTTCTTTTATTATCTCATCATTCGGTAATTCTATGCCTCACATCTTACAATCTTCCCTCTTTTTAGGACTAGAACCCCACATTTCTTGATTCCAAATTCCATGCCTATATCAGTACTAAAAATGTGAGTAGTCTGTATTAGGGAGTCTATCTGTTCTTCACTCTTGGAATATAGTTTTAAATCATCCATAAAGAGTAGGTGATTAAGTTTATACTCCTTTTTCCCCACTCATAGCATATATTTACCTTTCTGAGTAATGACGATAATGGTATCATGCTCAAGACAAATAACAATGGTGACAAACTATCCCCTTGGAATATCCCTCTTTTAACATCCACCTCGCCGAGTTCCTCTCCATTAGAAGTTAAGGACAACTTCCACTGCACCATGCTTCTTTGCAAAAACTCTCTCACGTTTCCAGCTATTCCAAACATTTCCATGCACTCACTAATCCAACTATGGGGAACGAAGTCATAAGCTTTCTTATAGTCTATCCACGCCATAGCCAGATTAGTGTGCCCTTTCCTGCAATCCTTCAGGATTGTTTTGTTAATCAATAACTGATCTTTTGTACCCCGACTCTTTCGCCTGCAACCTTTTTGTTCATCAGGTAGTAGCTGTTCTCTGTCTAGGTAATCGTACATTTGATCAGCTATGATTCCTGTCATCAGTTTCCACATCAGTGGAAGGCATGTTATCGGCCTATAGTTCTCAACCGTATTCCCTTTCCTGGGATCCTTCTGGCACAACACTGTCCGTCCATGTGTTAACCATTTGGGAAGGGTATCCGTTCCCATCAAAATCTTATTTAGTTGATCAGCAATTCTGTCGTGCATGTTGGTCAGGTTTGATCCAATATCCCTGGACACCATCTTTGCCTGGAGACTTCCAGTTTGGCATTTTCTTAGCTTGTTTTCTGACATTTTCAATACTTATAGTGACCCCTTCCTGTGAGTGTCTCCCTTTAAATTCATCCTTTAACTCAGACAGCCATTCTGCACCTTTGTTATGATCCTTCTTCACTGTCCAAATATCACCCCAAAACCTTCTACTCTCCTCAGCATCTGGTACCTCGTTTGTTCTAGCTTTATCCCCATTCAATTCCTTGTAAAAATATTTCTGGTCAACACTAAATGTTCGATTTTGTCTGAACTGGTTAATCCTTTGATCGTATCTCTTAATTTTTGCACTTTTGGCAATCATTCTTTGTTTCAATTCTTCAACCACAGTTTTAATACCTTTCTTATTCACCCGATATTTCTCTTTCAGTCTCTGCAATTTTTCATTTTTCTTGTGGCTGAGTTCACCTCTTAAGTCTCTCTCTAGTATGTTTACATCTTTCCTTATTCTTTTGATATCATCTCCAATGCGGCGTTTCCACCAAGGATCTTTCTTAGCTCTAAATTCCATCTTCTTTAACCCTAGCTGTTCTGCAACCCATACAGTTGCTGCCCTTATCAATTCATTAGTTTCTGTGATGTTTTTGGTTTCAATGTGGCGAATCACTTGATTTACTCTATTCATTTCTCTCTTCAGTTTGTTCTTATCAACCTTTTTAAAGGATATTCCTTCTGCTGTTTTCTTTTCAACATGAATTTTTCTTAGA
Source organism: Penaeus monodon (assembly GCF_015228065.2). Taxonomy (NCBI): domain Eukaryota; kingdom Metazoa; phylum Arthropoda; class Malacostraca; order Decapoda; family Penaeidae; genus Penaeus; species Penaeus monodon. The sequence continues at coordinate 13,454,311 of NC_051402.1, forward strand.
TTCTCAACAATTACCCTTTGACTTTCAGACAAGATATTCTCTAACACATCATCATCTTCGACAACAAAACTTCCATTTTGCTGATCATTTTCCTCCACATTTACATCATCCACCAAATTTTCCTCAACATCGCCATCCACAAAATTTTCGGTATCTATCTCCTCTCTACCATCCTCCTCATCATTATTAGCTTCTCTTTCCTCTCCCTCTATAACACTTCTTTTTATCATTTCCAACTCAAGTTCTGAAAGCCAACCGTTCTTTCTGATGGCTCTGGCCTGGTCACATATACGTTGCTCAGTCGACTCAAACCCTCCTCTGTTCCTCCATTCTCTGAACATTCTTTGCCTGTATCCTCTGTTAGGTTTTCCATTTTCATCAAATGGTTTACTTCTGTAAAAACATTCCATAACTACTTTATTTACTTCTTTATTCCACTTTGTTCTCACAGTAGTAGGATAACGACCGGGTCTCCGCTGTCGAACCGGAGAACACCTGCCGGGCGAGGGACCTTCACATAAAGTTCCAGCCCCATTCACGCCGTTGTCTGGGTTATTTTGATTTGGCATTACACTCATAAAGAGGATTGTGGTGATAAGGTGTCACAACCACCAGTATTTTTATCGTGATACCATCACTAGGGAGGTTGCTATTCAAAGCTAAAGAGTCCCCCCCACCCATGAGACAGACTAGCCCCCGCCGGACGCCAACCCGGTACTTCATGGTCTCGGGGGAATTATATTATTATTATTATTATTATTATTATTATTATTATTATTATTATTATTATTATTATTATCATTATTATTATTATTATTGTTATAATTATTACGATAATAATAATCATAATGACAACAATAATAAAAATGGTAATAACATAAATGATAACAATAATAATAATAATTGATATAAGAATGCTGATAATGATGAAAATAGCAATAATAACAACAACAAAACAATAATAATAGTAGTAATAATAATGATAATAATGATAAAAACAACAAAAGTAAAGATGTGATGGTGAAGATGATGATGGCAATAAAAATATAGCATTAGTACAGTTACTAGAACAACAACTAATATTCCTGCTATTTCTACTTCACCTACTACTTCTATTAGTACTACTACTACTACTGCTACTAGTGCTACTACTGCTACTGCTATTACTATTACTACTACTACTACTACCAATAATAACAATAATAACAACAACAACAACAACAACAACAACAACAACAACAACAACAATAATGCTTATAGTGGTAATGCGAATTAAATTGATTATATTGATAATAAGGATAATAGTGGCATGGAACTTCAACAGAAAATATGGAACCATCACTGGAATACAGAAAGTAGTAAGGGTGTCATGTTGAAATATTAATGTTAATCTGCCTGATATAATACTAGAAACGAATATAATCTTGAATCTCAAAATTAATCGAACACAGGTATTAAAAAGCTTTGCTAAACCAGTGATAACATACACATATATTATTAAAGAGCTTACATGTCTAGATAGAGGGAGTAGGAAGCAAATGGTACATAATTATGCTTTAGATTCTAAAGGGGATTATATATCCCGAGAGAAAATCGAGGAAGGGGTATTTCAGTAGATAGAAATGCAGGGATAAGAGAAGATAACAGAATATGCTTGACAGTTTGCAAATACAACAAAGGATAAAGCAGAGCACAGAAATATACTTATATATATATATATATATATATATATATATATATATATATATATATTATATATATATATATATATATATATATATATATATATATATATATATATATAATATATATATATATTATATATATACATATAGATAGATAGATAGATAGATAAATAGAGAGATAGATAGATAGATATCCATGTCTTTTTATCCCCACCCCCTCCCCTTTTTTGCACATGTTTCACTATACAAATAAATTTTGATTCAGACCCATTAGTGAACATAGGCAAACCGGGTATACAGATAGATTTAGAAAGGACAACTATTCTAGTTGGCAAGCCAGAAATATACACGGAAAATTAGCCTGTGACCATCTGTATACTGAATTTGCAAATGTCGTATTTGTGCGGTTAAGGACATTTCTAACAAATGCCAATTTGAAAACAGCACGAGACTTAAAATGGTTTAAATTTAGTTTAAACTTACCACTGTCTTCACATCTCTACTATTTACTATGTTTTAATTATTTCAACATTAGAAACTCTGCATTTATACTCAATCGAATTACTAGCTTCTGCCAATACGAACCTCACTTTACATTAAAAAGAAATAATAATCAAACAAAATAATATAGTTAACTGATAAATGACTACAAAAAAAAGATAAAGGAGAGAAAAATTTGGTGGTAATTAATTGCGATGATATTACTACTGAAAATAATATTGTCCTTAATATTATCATTATTGATGTTCTTACTCTTGTTATAATTGTAATCGACGTTTTTTTTTTTTATCAAAATAATTTTCATTATCACTGGATTCTTGATACAGCCATGGTCATGTTGATATACATCCGACATATCTTTTTTTTTAAACCTTACATTATCTGTTAAGAAAATGAAAATATCCTAACGTGAAAAGAGTAGAAAGTAATGTGTACACTTATACGTTCGAGTCAGTTATCACAACACAATCTCGGCTGCTTTCATGTCATCAGACGCCTCTTGTATAACCGACTGGTCACCCTATTTTCGGAGTTTGCATTCTGCTTAGCGATACGTACGTACCTCCTCGTAATGTACTAACACTATCCTAATTTTGTGAATGCATCCCAAACACCTACAAGCTCATATGAGACCCAGAGAAGAGCTCCGTCTTTGAGAAGAGACCCTTCAGAGTCCGTCACGAAACCTACGCCTTCTAACTTTAAAGCGTGCCCGAAACCATGACTGAAAGCTGAGAGCGAGGAGTCGAGATTGTAAGAGAGATATTTTTTTGTGTGTGTGTGTGCATGAAGATACGTTACAGCATTACATGAATATTCGAAATTCTGAAGCCAACGAAATGAAAGAGAAGAGAACTTCCGTCCGGGATGGATGCAGAAAGTGGACGAAGATAAAAGTGGCACGTAAGCATATTAGAAGAACGTGAGGGCAATGAATAAAACGTATCATGAGTCATTTCATTCTTGCGACAGGGTGGTTACTACATTGTGCAAATATGTGTACGAGAATATATATACACAAAAAGGTTTGTATATTACTGAGATATATGTGCATATTATTGTGCTACGGATTACTTGCGTATGTTTTGGCGCAAGTATTTTTAATCCATACTAAGTGTGCAGACACCTCCACAGGATTCGTACCTAGCCACCCTCGATAAGTGAGGCTTAGATTCTTTTGGAAGACTAGTAACCAATGCATGATACTCTTCCACTTGTCTCTGACTCACGCTCTATTTTCTTGGCGAGGTTATTCTAAGTTTAATATTAAACCTTATTATCCACGAAAGCAGGCCTTTAAAAAATCTACATTATGTAAAGTAATAATTGGGCGCACGCACGTACGTACGTACGCACGCACGCACGCATGCACACACACACACACACACACACACACACACACACACACACACACACACACACACACACACACACACACACACACACACACACACACACACACACAGAGGGAGATTTCATTCACTCTAATGCTCTACGAAAGGTTCAGGTGGCATCCATTTTCTCCATGACATTCTATTCATGTTGGTATACCCATCTTCCTTTAATTCAATCAGCATGCCCAATCTTTTCCTTCCCCTAGGACTTTTACCACTATTCTTCCTTTAATCACGCACTTCAACATGTAACATCTCTTTTTGGTTTTAAAAATCCTTTCCGTCAATTGCCTGTTTTCTCCCATCGTTGACAGCACCTTTATTAATTAGTCTTTCTCTATGATAACTTATTTTTCCGTCCTTCTCTAAACCCACATTACAAAAGCCTCTATTCTCTGAACCATTTCCGCTTTCGTTTTTCATGTTTGAGTTGCATACAAGAGCACACTCCAGGCCCCCTCTTTCACTATATATATATATATATATATATATATATATATATATATATATATATATATATATATATATATATATATATATATATATATATACATATATATATATATATATATATATATATATATATATATATATATATATATATTTCACTCTCTTGCTTAACAGTTCTTTCCTTCTACTAAAAGCTGTCTTTGCCTTTGCTCTAATATTTCCCATCAGTTATCCATGATCCCAAATAGCAACTTGTTCTATTTTTTACCATTTAGAGTCATTTTCACAACTCCACCACCTGGTCGGGATATAACCATAACCTTTGTTTTCTTTACATTGATCTTCATTCCATTTTTCTGTCCATTATTATCTGTAATCCAATCTCAACAACTATGCCGTGATCATATGTAAACCTTACATTTTTTAATAATCCTCATCTAACATGTAATCCCTCTGCCATCATTCTGTCTGTAGAGAGTGAAAATAGATAATCTTCCTTCATATACAACTCACAAATCAATATTTTATCACGCGAGTCTATTCCAAGGTCTTCCATAATATCCAGCATTTTGACACTGTACACCCTATCAAAAGCCTTCTCATAGTCCACAAAGCAGACATAGAGTTCCATCCCATAGTCTAATACATTTTGACAGAGCGTACACATGACTCCGATCTTTCTATGGTACGACATACTCTATTAAAACCAAACTGTGTTTTGCTGATGTAATCCCTAGCCTTTCCCTCTTGTCTTTTATTCAGTGTCCAAAGTAAGGTCTTTGATGCAAGCGTAATTAGGCTAATGGTTTTGTATTTCCCACGTGTAGCTGCTGTCACTTTCTTTGACAAAGGTATTATGACTGCCCTTATAAATTCTACTGGCCAGAAACATTCTTCATAAATTTTCTAGTATATATCAACTAACTCTGATATTCCTTCTTCACCCATATTCTTCCAAAATTCTACTAGTAAACCATCTGCTCCTACAGCTTCTCGATTCTTTAAATCCTTTATTATTGTCCTTAATTTCCCTATCCAACAGCTCCGGATCTTTACAGGCATCATCTATCTCATTTTCGCTTTTTATCTAAAAATTCTCCTTCAAAGGTCTCCTGTCACTATCACATAATACTCCATTGTATTGCTTCCATCGATCCTTGATTCCTTTTTGTCTGGCAAAAGGTTTCCATTCTCATCCTTGATAGCACTTCCACTATTACTTCCCCTCTTTTGTTACATTAGCTGATCTGATCTAAGCTTTCTGTCTGACTCTTCCAGATCTTCACATTTTTCTTTCCACCACTCTCCCCTTGCCTTGTCTGTTTTCTACCATAATTCATTATCCAGCTTTTATATTATGTTTTGCCTTCTTCAGTTGCTACATTATTAAAATATCTCCTTTCAACCATCTTCCCTATCATCTCCCATGGCTTCTTTGCTGGTATACCTTTCTTGCATCAAATTTCAGTCTTTACACTTTCCCACACTGCCTCCGTTATACTTAATGCTCTTTTCATCTCTTTTATTCTCCTTGAGCTTTTCACTTACTTCATTTTGGAAACTCACTTCCCTTTTCTCCATTTTTAATCTTTTCCTTCTCTTTCCAACTTTCTTCAAGATAACCACCTGTCTCATAACTACTAAATAATGATCCGAATTAACATCTGCATCTGCTCCTGGAAAACTACAATCTTTGCACTGCTTCTATACTTTTGGCAAATATGGATATAGTCTAGTTGGAATCTACTAGTGCCTCCTGGTCTGTTGTATATCTATCTGCGTCTTTTTCTTGCTCAAAACAAAAGTTAACTACTACCATCTTCCTCTGCCTATAGAACTCAACAGGGCTTTCTCCTCTGCTGTTGTGCTAATCATTCTTGTTCCATCACTGGTGATACCTTTGCTATATTTCCATCGCACTTTACTAACCCCAAGAATAATTAATCCATTTCTATTCATCCCTCTTTTGATGTTTTCCAACTTTCCTTTCCTTTGCATTGTTCTTACATTCCATGTTCCAGTTCTCAAATGTTTTCCAATTAGTTGTTAGTCATGTGAAGAGTCAATACTGTTTCCCATTAAGACTGCCCTCATTGATGAGAACAGTCCATTTAACCCTGTGAGATTCTTAGCATCCCACTCTACATCTACTCTACACTCTACATTCCATTGACTTCCCTGACAGTGTTTTTACTGGATAAAGAGTCCCCCTACTCTTTTCTGTATTAATCCCATGTGGCTTAATACAGTTTATACTCATACCCAGGCGTGTGCACGCATGCGCGTGCTCTCTCACACACACACACACACACACACACACACACACACACACACACACACACACACATACACACACACACACAAACACATACATACATAACAGAAGACACGTACATAGAAGAACATGCTAAGTCACGGGATGATGCGGTAGGGTGGCCAGTTCCTTTCTGTCCCGACTTTGGCCCCAGTGTGCTGGCATCAGCATGCCAGTGCCTATTCACAGCTAAGTCGACAGAGAGGGATGTTTGGGCTCGAACCCCGGACCTTCCGATTACGTGATTTGATGTGGCGAGGAGGTTGTCGAGGGTGCACTGGATGTCAGAGAATTGTGAATGGCGGCGATGATAGTCGAGTCATCCACATAATTACAACGATACTCGATGTCCAGGGGCGCGTCATTAATTTTGATGAGGAAACACAAGGGGCCCATTCTAGTCCCCTGGGGGATTCCATGCGTGAGTGGCAGGAGGCTGGAGACTTGAGCCTGTACCCGCATGGCCTGTTGCCTGTTGGAGAGAAAGTCTACCAGCCAAGGGATGAGGCACTCCTTGATGCCCGTGGAAGGTACTGCTTTTGAGATGACCATGGTGTGGCCCACTAGGTCAAAGGCTTTCTTGAAGTCTATGAAGATGCTGGTGACAGAGGATTTGCGCTCGTCAAGGTGGGCAAAGACGAAGTCGAGGAAGCTGACGAGGCAGTGTGTGGTAGAAGAGCGCATGTTGCCGAACTGCTGAGTGTCAACGTTGGGCTGGTCAACAGTTATGGCGATGGATCATAGTTCGCCGAATGAGGCAGGGATTGGAGTTTTCCCTTTGGCGGTAACAAATGTGGTCTTCCTTTGTGATGGGCACTTAGACTATTCTAGTGAGGCGTTCATTATGGAGGTAAGAGCAGTAGCAAGTTCCATTGCAAACTCCTTGAGGAGGTGCAAGGGAAGTGGTGACCTTTTTGATGCAGAAATTTTCCTGCTTCTGGAGCACCTGAAACTAGCTGACAGTTGCAGCAAATGAGCGGGCCGGCAGGTAGTCGGGGAGGCGGGTGTTGTCCAAGTGGGAGCAGCTACTGACAAATCGAGGTGAAATGGTCAGTGAGAGCCTCTGCTTCTTCACTGGGGCTGAGGTTGCTGGTGCATGAAAACGTGCACGGCCGCTTTGCAAGACCGCACAGCTCCAAAACTTTCCCATACCCTTGGCTGGGCTGCAGGTGTTGTAGTTTGTTGTGATAGGTTTTCCTGGCTGTTTTTATTTCCCTGATGACTGTGTTGAAGAGTGAATTGTAAGACGTGATATTGTGCGAGTGGAAGGTTTGATTTCTCTGCTGAATGACATGCTTGATCCAAGGCAGGTCTGATGGATGTATACTGAGTGTCTTTTCCGGAAAAAGTGGTGGAAAGCCGTAGTGACGGTCGAGAGGTAGTTGTGCCACTTGTCCAATGGGTAATCCACTGCCTGAACTGTATGACACAGAACTGTGTGAGTGGCCTGCATTTCCTGGTCTTGGTCTGCTTTGACTGAAAGACGGTTGATGAAGGCAGCAATGGCATTAATATGTGTCTGCTGGGGTCAGCAGGAGAATATGGTAAAGGAGGCTGGTACCAGTCATGTAAATCTGTAAGGATCAAATCCAGGGTTCTTTGTTCATAATTGGGAA
>NC_051402.1:13484324-13486824 GCF_015228065.2 Penaeus monodon
ATATATATATATATATATATATATATATATGTGTGTGTGTGTGTGTGTGTGTGTGTGTGTGTGTGTGTATGTGTGTGTGTGTGTGTGTGTGTGTGTGTGTGTGTGTGTGTGTGTGTGTGCTGTGTGTGTGTGTGTGTGTGTGTGTGTGTGTGTGTGTATGTATGTGTGTGTGTGTGTGTGTGTGTGTGTGTGTGTGTGTGTGTGTGTTTCGTAAGGTTCTCTGTCAGATCAGAATTTGGCATCCGTTGCTTTGAACCTCGAACCAGAGTGAAAGGGAGTAGCCGCCTTTTATTATTCATCCCTCTAGCCAACGCCAATCCATTTGGAAACTTTTTATTTGACTTACACCAGTCTTAAGGATTTTCAGATTTATTCTCAACTGTTATCTATTCCAGCCACTTATCTCTGGAAATGGGATAGGGATATTTCAAAGGCCATTTTTATGCCTCCTTAATGTTTTTTTGATATGGAAAAACGGTTTGCCATACGTGCCTATATTTTGTCTTTATCATTTGTTATATAAATGAAAAGCTGCAATATATAGTATTTACGGTGGAAACATGTATGTATGTGTGTGTGTGTGTAAATTAATAAATCATATATATATATATATATATATATATATATATATATATATATATATATATATATATATATATATATATAAACACACACACACACACACACACACACACACACATACACACACACACACACACACACACACACACACAGTATTTACGGTACTTACATATATATATGCGTGTGTGTATAAGTGTAAATAAATACATTACTTTGGTCTGCATTTTATTTTTTTAAGTTGTTTTACTACAAATAGGTGATTTTACACAATTCGCACATGCTGAGTTTAAAAATACAAACGATTTTTGTCCACCACGTAAGGATTTATTGCAGTTTCAATTTTTTTTTTTTGGCAGTTACGTAATAGTGCAAGTATTGTTTAAACACTAAACATAATCAAGTTCAATTATTTTTTTTAACAGAGTGTGTAACAAATGTTTGTTAGATTGAACTGCGTGTATCAAATGATTTTCTGTTGTGTTTAGCATCTGGACGATCCCTTTTGAGGAACCAGCAGTAATCTGCCAACATGTTGACATTCTACCGCCCTTGATAGCGGTTTTCCATTACCAGAAAGTCTTGTTGGAGCCTCTCTCCCTGCTCTTCACTATAATCTCCGCAATTTGTAGGAAAATAATCAAGATGGGAGTGAAGAAAATGCATTTTAATGCTCCTTTGACTTCCCAGGGCTTTCATATTCCTTGAAAGGTCATTTGCAATTTTCTCATAGTCTGGTGATGTGTGGCTTCCCAAGAAATGCTTCGCAATCAGTTTAAAGTAGTCCCATGTCTTTTTTCGTAGCCAACTAAACACCTTGGTCTTGTTCTTGCCTTCCATCAATTCTCTTATTAGCGGACCATTGAAGATACCTGCAGTAATCTTGGCTTCAGTTATTTGCGGAAACTTTTCATTTAATTCCCTTACTGTTGGCATCCAAATTTTTCATAAATTTCTTCATGATATCTAATTTAATGTGCATTGGGGGTAGTAGTACCCGTTTAGGATTCACTAAAGGGACTACCCTAACGTTGTGAAATCCTTGCACAAACCCTTCCCTAGGTGGCCAGTCCTTTCGTAAGTAGTGTTCTTCATCTGATCTGCCATCCCATAAACAAAAGAAACAGGTATACTTGATAAAGAGACCTTGCAATCCCAAAAGCATAGCAAGGAATTTCAAGTCTCCACATATTAGCCAGTCGTGATCTTTATATTTTAATGACTGTATTAGTATCTCCAACTGTCAAATGTCTCTGACATTTTCACAGACTGGAACAGATGCAATTTCATATCTGTTATACAGTAGGACAGCCTTCAAGCTTTTTTTTTTTGAGGCATCAATTAACAGTCTCGATTCTTCTGGCTTGCATGAAACTCCTAAGTGTTCAATTAATCCCTGGACGATTTTGCAAAATACAGTGAGCCATCCAAAGCGAAGTACTGGCCGAATTCTTTTTCACCATAACTTTACCATGTAAGAGTTGTTTCCGGGGCAAAACCGATTATTTTCTTGTAACCGTTAACCCAGTAGTTGAGCTGACGCTCACGTGTTAAATCGTTCTCTTCTTGGGTGAAAGGCTTTGGACCTGAAAAAGATGTTGGTACATATTCATCGGTATTGGTTGCTGCTTTCTCATTATCATCTTTGCCTTCCTTGTCAGAGAAGCTCTCTAGGTTTAGAGGTGGAGTTAGAGCCTGTATACCAGGACCATGCGGGACTGGTCTTATAGCTGATGGATGATTGTCATACTTGATTAGATGCTTTGTTTTCTTAGAAAATACATCTGTTTTCACCATACAGAAGTAGCAGTCAGCTGTATGGTTTGACTGTTCTCGTCATACCATGAGAACTACGAAAGGTAGTGCCTTTAGCTTTCCTTTGGACCAGTTACGTAGCTGTTCGACACAAATTTTGCTAGTA
>NC_051402.1:13488803-13503803 GCF_015228065.2 Penaeus monodon
TTGTGGTGTGTGGTGTGTTTTTGTGTGTGTGTGTGTGTGTGGGGGGTTTTTTTTTTTTTTGGGGGGGGGTTGTGTGTGTGTGTGGGTGTGTGTGTTTGTGTTGTGGGGTGTGGGGTTGTGTTTTTTTTTTTTTTTTTTTTTTTTTTTTTGGGGGGGGGGGGGGGGGGGGGGGGGGGGGGTTTTGTGTTGTGTTTTTTTTTTTTTTTTTTTTTTTTTTTACATTGGGCATATATAAAACGATAATAATAAAAAAAATGGTTAAATAAACAAGATTGATAAGAAAAATTTTTAAAAATATAATGATAAAAATAATAATAATAGTAATAAATAAAAGTAGTATATTAATAATAAAATATAATAATAATAATAATAATAATAATAGTGATAATAATAACAATGATAATAACAATAATGATAATAATAATAATATCAAAAATCATAATAATAACGAGAAAGATTAATTATAATAAAAACAATGATAATGATAAATGATGATAATAATGATAATAATAATAATAATAATAATAAATAATAAAATAATATAATAATAATAATAATAGAATAAAAAATAATTTAATAATAATAAGATGACGATTATATTAATAATAATAAAAATAAAAAATAATAAAATAATAGTGATGAGTGTGTGATGATGATGATGATGATGATGATGATGATGATGAAAGTATTAATTAAAACCAATAAAAACAACAATAGAATAATAAAAGTTATAACTATTATTATTATCCTTATGCTAGTAACAATAATAACTACCGGATTGTAGAGTATATAATAAATGTGTATAGAGTGATCGTCTAACTACTTTAGTGCAATCCACTTGCTTCGAAGAATATGACTGATGATAGTAATAATAACAATAAGGATACTAATGATTAAATAATAGTTAGAATGGGTTTCTAGTAGAGTCTAATATAAAGAGCATAAGAAGACTGCAGAATGGTCAGGAAAGTAACGGTGCTAACGCTCCAATAACCGAATATATTGGACGCATCACTCTTTACTTTTCCTGAAACGTTTTCACTGAAGGCGAGGTTTCCAATCGGACTTGAAGATAATTTGATGAACAAGTGTCCCGGAAAAAATGGTCTTATTAACCCCTTTATGCAACGAAAAAAAAACAGTATTAAAGAAGTACACAGAATAGATATCCCGAGTAAGAAAGAAAGGGAAAGAGAAAATGAAAAAGAAATGGAAAAAGAAAGACAGAAAAAAAATCGTGGTCTTGATCCTCATGCAAGAGACAAAGGAATTATTTTTCTTTTAAATTTTTCTTTCCCTAGCCCAATTATAAGAAAAGCATGTTCTGATCGCATACTTTCCCGGGGGGTTTTATTTTTTTATATACTTCTATTTTCATCTGAAAAAAAAAAATTTGACCTCTTTTGTGATATAAGTGCCCGGTCTTGTACGTATAGATGGATATTATAACAAATGTACATATTTCATATTAATAATTAGCTTGATGCTAGACTGACATCAGCGCCGTGTTTCATTATTATTCCCTTGGTTTAACTGAACGTTTCATAATAATGTTAGTTATAATATGTGACTTTTTATAATGAACTTTTGGTACTACAGAGAAATCGGTGATAAGTATATAACAGATGAACAATATAATTTCCTTTCTTTAATCAAACTTTTCTTGATATTGAAAAGGACATGTAAGTGGTAGCGTGTGTTCCTATTTATTATAAAGCTTAAGCCAGACAGAGAAATATGACTGTTTGTTTTTTAATTAGAGAATCATGAAATGAGGGAAATCTTTCACTGTTGTAAAGACAGAGATGAGAGATCCCAAATGTAAATTATTAACATTTTGAAAGCACAATAAAAACAAAAATGGCATATCTAAAATAGAATAAGCGAATTAAAGAAATATAAGAAAAAAATAATTTTGGAGAGAGAGACAAAAAAACGATTATAAAAATAAAAGCCCTAAATATTCAGTTTTCTGTTTTAAACCGTGTACCTTGTTGCCCACAATTGAAATTAAATCTATCAAAGGCTAAACGTATGACTGAACAAGATAAATCAGCATTTTTCTCGCATTGTCTCTGGCTCAAAGGAGAGTACGCCCTGCTCGCTTTAAACTGCGCATATAAAGCTGACATAAATATACTGATATAAAGCATTGTTTCTTAAGGGTGCGAATTAAACTTTAAGCATCAAAACCCTGCATACGTACCCCTATATATATATATAATATATATATATTATATATATATATATTAAAATTTTTATATATTATATAAATTATATATAATGCATATTAAAATTATAATATATATAATAAATATATATATATATATATATATATATATATTTTTAATATAATGTATATATATATATAGGGAAATGCTGGGGGGGGGTGTTGCCCCCCCCCCAGCAAGTAAGGCGGGTGGGGGTCCCGCGGAGGGCAAAGGGGGGTGCAGGATTGGAACGAGATTTTACCCGTCCGCCTGGCCCGGCAGGGCCAACCACCATAAAGCTTTGGGGGAAAGCCCGGAACCCCACAGGTGGATAGGCGGCCCCACAGCCTGCCGATCCTTTTTACTGGGGCGTGTTGGGGGGGCGGCAGAGGGGGGTGACCCGGAGGCCCACCTGAGGTTAACCCTCAGCGTGTTTTCGGGTAGGCGTTTGGAACACCCGGTCCTTGCGGAGGAGAGGGTTTACCTTGCTATCGCGGGAATTGACGCGACTGGGATTGAGGTGGCGCCTCCAGAGGTGAAAGCCCTGAGCGGCACGATAGGTGGGGGGTTTACACCTACTACTGGTCGGGCCGCAGCGTGGTCACACCTCCAGGGTGTAGCCATAGCCATCCCAGTCGACTTTCAGCCTGCGGAGTCGAGGTGACCCCGGTTTGATGAGGTTTTATGGCTTTGAGATGAAGCATGCTTTTGTTTCTTGTCTCTTTTTGCTGTATACGCTCCTCCCGATGTAAAAAAAACCGAGTGAAAGAGGCGTTTACGCCTAACTCGCATCTGTGGCAGACGTTTCCCCCCGCAGACATCGCATTTTTCGGGCGTTCAATGCGTATCCGGCTGTGCCCGAGCTGGCTACGAGATGTCTTGGGCCCCCCAGGCTGGGGAGCAACCCCAGCAGCGAGAATAGCCTCCCTTCCCGGGACTTGCAGGCCCCAAAAAAAGAGGATTTTGGGCTCCTGGTCCCAGCGCCCCAACTCGAATCGCGGATTGGTAAGCGAACGGGTAATGTCCCCAAGGAGATCGACCACTTTCTTGTAGCACGCGAGGAGGATCCTCCAGAACGCAGGGTTTACCGGGTGCTAGTTTGTGGCACCGACCATAGGCTTGGGGCACCTCGGGTCCACTTAAAAACCCCCGCCCTTTCAGTGGCCCCCCCAAAGGGTGTTTCACTTGGACAGACTAAGGGAGGGGGGTGTGCCTGGTTCCCCACGGCGTCTCTGACCGATTCTCAAAAACCCAGCAACCTGAGGACCCAGTTGCCTTGGGGGAGTCCTTCAAGGCGTAACACTCGAAGCAGCTCAGGAGTCCATTGGCGTACGCCCAAGGACAAGCAGAATACCTTTCCCCCCGGGAGCTTTAGGGGCCCACTGAAGGTGTCGAAAGGCTCGGCGAATGGGAATCAAGTTTTGCGTTTTCCCATGGGCGTAGGGTGGGACACTGTGAGAGGGGACAAGGAACAGTTCACAGGAATTTTGCTGAGGAGGCGGGGGCCATTTTTTGGTAAAGCCTTCGCCCTGCCCCCAAGCCCTGAGAAAAAAAAACCCTAAGCCCCCTCAAGAGACGCAGCCCGATCAGGGGGGACGGATCTCTCAGACATGTTGGGGTTCGTAACTTTGGGCTAGTTTTTTGAACAGTTGTACCAGGAGGCCCCCAACAGTTAGCGGGATGCAAGCGTGTCTCAGGCCTGTCCCGGACCGCCCCATCAGGAGGAACCTCCCCCCTAACGAGGTTGGGGTGGCGTTTTCCAAGCTAAAGAGGGGGAAAGCGCAGGAAGTGTACCCCTGCTAAATTTGCTAAAGGCGGGGGGTGAACTAGGTGGGGCCGCATACAGTCTGATGCCTTTTGGCAGTTGGGTACCATTCCCCCTGCCCTGTGAGGGGGGGGTCTCCTCTCGGGAAAGGGGAAAGGGATCGATGGGAGTAGCAATCCCGGGGCATTACACTGCTCAGCATACCAGGAAAGGGTTTCTCGCTCACATTCTCTGAAATGGACCGCAACCCCCTACTGGGGCACCAGAGCCCGGAGCAGCTGGTTTACCCTGGCAAGTACAATAGACCGTATACAGCGTTCGAGAAATTTGGGAAACGCCGCGGATTGGCGGGGTTGCTGAAGCTACATCGACCCCAAGAAAGGGGTTTGACTCGGTGCTCGGGAATCGCTATGGGAGATCCTGGTCAGGGGAATTTTGACACAATTATTGGCCTGATAGCAAGCCTCATATGGTATGAAAGGCTGTAAAGTGTGGTGGGGGGATGTCGAATTTCTTCCCTGTTGATTCAGGGGTGAGGCAAGGCTGTGTCCTTGCACCCACACTTTTTTAAACTTGTTGGACTGGAAATGGGGGAGCTATAGCCCAAAATCAGGGGGAACACTAGGCAATATTAAGGTCCGGACCTTATTTTTCCGCGATGTTGCCACCTATCGAGTCCTGGAGTCATTTTGGGGTCTTGAGCATTTTTGGCAATGAGGCGAAGCCCCAGGCCCAGAGGGCTCCGGACCAAGGGCCAAGATTTGGACTTTTGGGGGCCCGTTAGGGGAACCTGTTCAGCGATCCATGTTTCGGGAGGCGTGAAACAAGAAAAATTTAAACCTTGGTAGGGTATTCCATATTTGGGTTTTCAGACCAGGAAGCGAGACGGATTGGCTGGGAACAGGAGCCATGAACCGATCAACAAGAGGTTTGGAATGGCGGTACCTATGAGAAGGACCAAACTGCGGCTTTAAGGGTGAACTTCCCGTTTTTCTTAGGAAGCGAAAAATGGGGCGCATCCGTGTTTGGGGCTCGCCCCGATGCCTTTTGTAACAAGTCCCTTTGCGGGTCAGGGTACGTTTGGGAGGACCCCGTGTCCATCCCGGGGGTTTCACCCTGAGACGGCAGGGACTGTTTTTTGATAATCCGGGATCGCCAACTCAGGTATATGGCCCCCCTAGCCGCCTCCATGGCGACCCTGCCCAAGGTTGTCTTTGCGAGACAACCCTGGGTGGAGGGGACCTGTGGGGGTCCAGGAGATATGGCTTGGGCGCTGACGAGACCCGTCGCGAGGAACTAGAGATGGGCCCTGTGCCTGCCGGGGACTCGCCCCGAGGGATCCCCGTGGCTGGAAGCGAAGGGGGATGCGGCCATGCGCCCCCCCGGCGTTTGCCCTTGATGTGATGATGAGATGATATTAATATTATGTATATTAAAATATATAATACATATATACATATATTTTATAGTATATATAATAATATATATTATAATATATAAACGATATAATATACCATTAGGTATGTGTGAAGGGGGTGTGTGTGTTGTGTGCGCGCGCGCTCGTGCGTGGTGCGTGCGTGTGTGGGCATGTGGTGTGTGTGTGTGTGTGTGGTGGGGGGGTGGGGGGGGGGGTTTTGGGGGGGGAGGGGGAAAATAAATAAAAAAAAAAAAAAATAAAAAGAATTAAAAATTTAAAATAGTAATATATTAAAAAAAATTTTAAAAAATAAATAAAAAATAATAAAAAAAAAACACACACACACACACAGCAACACAGGGGAAGGGGAAAACAGAAGGAAGAAAAAAAAAAAGAAGAAGGGGAACACAACAAAACACACACCCAAAAAAAAAAAGTAAAATAGATAATAAGATAAAAAAAGGGTAGATAGAAAAATTTAAAAATGTGTAAAACATACGCAAAGCAGGGGGGAGCAACACTGGGCAATATCAAAGGCTCAGCCCTTGACTTTGCCGAAAAATTGATAATAGATAATAAGAGATAAAAGATATAGAATTTAAAGAGAATATAAATGGGAAGGAGAATTTTAAAATATTTTAGGAAATAAAGTAGAATAAGAGAGAAAAATAAATATAGAAAAGAGAGTAAATAGATAGAAGAAATGATATAATTGTAGATAAAAAATAAGTTATATAGAATATTAATATAGAAAATATATATATAAGATTAAATAGATTAGGGATGGATGTAGAATACAAAATACCTACACACACACATCAACACACACACCCACACAAACCACCACCCCACACACACACACACACACACACACCCCACAACACAAAAAAAGAAAGAAAAAAAATATAAGAAGATATATTAGAAAATAGAAAGAAATATAAAAAATAAATAATAAAATATAAATATATAAATATAATATATAGAAAATATATATATAAATATAAATAAAAATAATAATAAGGTGCATATAATTTATAGAATATATAATATGAGATTTTTAATATAAAAATAAAAATAAATAATATATATATAATATATAAAAAATTTAATATAAATATAAAAATTATATAAATATATAAAATTATAATAGATATATAATATGAATATATATATATATTTTATTTTAATAATATAATAATATTAATATTAATAAATAATATATATATATATATAATATGTGTGTGTGTGGTTTTTTTTATATTATATTATAATAATATATATATTTATATTTTAATAATATGTGTGATTATATTACATATATATTATAAATAATATATATATATAATATATATATATATATATTATATAATATTATATATTATAATTGGTGGTGGGGTGTGTGGTGTGTTATATATATAAATATATAATTATATATAAAAATATAAAATAATAAATATAATATTTTATAGAATAAAAATTAAATATATATATGGCATATTTTGTATAATTTTTAAGTAAATATAGATATAAACATAACAAATAATGAATATATATAATATAATATTAATTATATATAATATTTTAAAAATTTTTAAATTTTATCCCTTAATTATATATATATATAAATTATATATAATATTAATATAAAAGTAATATTATATGATATTAATATAAAATATATATAAATAGAATATATAATATAAATAATAGGTAGGGAAAGTATATGTAACATATAGAAAAAAATAAACATAATATGCACTATAAAAATATTATTGATTAATAATTTTTAAATATATAGAGAAAGATAGAAAAAGAAAAAAATATAAAATTTATATATATATAAAAACCACACACCCCACACCACACACCAAAGAGAGATGATATATAGAAAATATATAAGAATTATATAATTATAATATAATATATATAATAGATAATATGTTAATACATACACACATAAAATATAATTAAAAGAATAATAATTATAATATATAGAGAAAATATAATAATATAATATATATAAAAAAAATATAAATATATATTATATATATATAAAATATATGTTTAAAATTTAATAGATAAAATTTAAATTTAATATAATATAGAATAACACACAACCCAAATATAATAATTTTTTAAATATAAATATAATATAATATAATATATATAAAAAATATAATAAATATATTAATGCTTAAATATACATATATATATATAATATATATATATAGTAAAATATAATATATATATATATGCACATATATATGTATATATATAGTATATTATAATAAATATATATATATATAATATTATAATATATATAATATTATATATATATTATTTTTATATAATATATATATATATATAAAATTATAATATATATTTTTAATTAATATATAAATTATTAATATATATATGTGTGTGGTGTGTGTTGTGTGTGGTGTGTGGTGTGGGTGTGTGTGCGTGTGGGTGTATGAGTGGGGGTAGGTATATAGTATATCATACATACATACTACTATAATATATATAAAATATATATATATATAAAATAAAAATATATTATATATAATATATTTTATATAAAACATTATATATATAATATTAATTATATAATATATTAATATATATATTATAAAATATAAATATATTTAAAAAAAATACTATAAATAATATATAATAATATATACTTTATATATTATAATAAATATATATATAAAATTTTAATAATAATATATTTATATAATTATATATATATTATATGGGGAAAATCAAGGTCTAGACCTTGATATTCCCCATTTTTGCCCCACATGTTTTTCGATATGATTATATACACAGTTTTATATATTATATAAATATAATATATATATATAAATTAATATATATTAATATATATTATATTATTTGGTGTGTGGTGTGTATGTGTAAACATATACATATTTTTTATATAGATATAAAAAAACACACTATTGTATAATATCCCAAAGTTATGCATGTGTGTGTGTGGGGTTTTATATATAATATATATATTATATAATAATATAATAAAATAATATAAATATATATAAAATTTTACATATATTTTATTTTTAATATAAAATATATATTTTATATATATAATATTAAAAATATATAGTATGTAAAACACAATACACACACACACAAAACACAACACAAACCACCCCACCACACCACACACACAACACACAACATGCACCCCAAAACCCGCACGACGCACGCCCCGACCCGGCGCGCACACAAAACACAAAACGCACTTTTCACACATACATAAGGTATAGATATACAGAAATAATATATATATATATATATAAATATTAAATCTAGTATATATGTTATATTATGTATATAACATATAATTAATCATCATCACATCATCATCAAGGGCTAACGCCGAGGGGGGCGCATGGCCGCATCCACCCTTCGCTTCCAGCCACGAGGATCCCTCGAGGGAGTCCCAGGCGGGCACACCCCCCATCTTATTTCCTCGCGACGGTCTCGTCGGCTCCCCAAGCCATGATTCCTAGGACGTCCACGGTTCCCCACCCGGGTTGTCTCGCAGAGAGAAAACCCCGATGGCAGGGTGCCAAGGGAGGCGAGCTAGGGGCCATATAGCCTGAGTTGGCGACCCCGGTTTAGAAAAGTAACAGGTCCCATGAGTCTCAGGTGTAACCGCCGGATGGAACGTGGTCCTGCCAACGCCCCCATGATCCGGCGAAGGGATTGTTACAAAAGGCATAAAGGCGGACCCCAAAGGGCACTGGATAGGCCAGGTTCGTTCCCCATAGAGCAAAACGGGAAGATAAAGGCCCTTTAAAGACACGCAGCTTGGCCCTTTTTGCATAGGCCCGACATCCCAAAACCCTCGGTGATCGAGTTCATGGCCCTGTTGCCAGACCAACCGTTTGATTTCCCTGTCTAAAAACCCAGAGATAGAATCGTACCGGTATTAAAACTTTCTGTGACTTCAACGTCCTCCCCGAAAACAGGACGACTGAACAGGTTCCCCTAACGGGCCCCCCAAAGTCCGAATCTTGGTCTGGTCAGGAGCCCTCTAGGCCTAGGGGCTCGCCTCTTTCCCAAATGCATCAAGAGCCACCACAAGTGATCCAAGGACTCAGTGGATGGCAACACGCGGCAAAGTCAAGGCCCGGACCTTAATTTTGCCTAGTGTTGCTCCGCATGATTTGGCTAGTAGCTCTCCCCATTATCCAGTCCATACAAGTGTGAAATGTGGGGAAAGGGACACAGCCTTGCCCCCCCCCCTAATCAACAGGGAAGAATTCGACTCCCCCCACCACATTTACAGCACTTTCAGCCCCAGTATAGAGGTTTGCTATCAGGCCAATAACTTGTCAGAATTCCCCTGAGCCCGGGTTTCCCCCATAGCGATTCCCGATGCCCCGAGTAAAACCCTTCTTGGGTCGAGAGGCTGCAAAAACCCCACGACCAAAACCCCGACGGCTTTCCACAAACTCGAAGCGCTAGTTACGGTCTTTGGGACTTGCCAGGAGAAAATCAGACTGCCCGGTCTCTGGTGCCCAGTAGGTGGTTGCGGATCCATTCAGAAGAATGAGGAGAACCTTGCCTGGTTGTGAGCAGTGTAAGCCACGGAGTTGTACAGCCCATCGATCCTCTTTCCCCTTTCCCAGAGGGGGGTGACCACGCCCCTCGAGGTCAGGGGGAATGGTACCAGACTCCAAAAATGGCAGTCGGATGTATGCAGGCCCCGAGCCAAGGTTCCCCCCAGCCTTGCAATTCAGCAGGGATATCACATATCCCTGCAGCTTTCCCACTTTTCAGCTTGGAAATCGCCAGCCAAACCCCTCTGTTAGGGTGGAGGTTCCTCGGATGGGTCGTCCGCACAGGCACTGAGACATGCGCACAAGAAAACTGTTGGGGGGGCCCTCCTGGTACAATGTTCAAAAACTCAGCCAACGTTCACGAACCCCAACAGATTGAGAGACCCGTCCATCCGCTGATGGGGACGCTCACTGTGAGGAGGCTTAGGGTTCATTTTTTCTGGGGCTGGTAGGCAGGGCGAAGGTATTACCAAAAAGGGCCTTTCGACCTCCTCAGAAGATTCCTGATAAAATTTTTCCTTTTCCCCCTTCCAGGCCCGGCCCTACGCACCATGGAACACGCAAATTGTTTTCCCTTTCACCCGAGCCTTCGACACGCTTCAGGGCCTCAATGTTCCAGGGAGATGGTATTCTGCTTGTCCTTGGGCGTACGCCCAAGGGGACTCCTGGCTGCTTCGATTTTACCGTTTGAAGGACCCCCACAGAAAACTGGATCCGTAGGTTTTGCGGTTTGAGAATCGGTCAGAGACTGCCGGGCAAAAACCCAGGGACACTCCCCTCCCTTGGGGGTTGTCCAAGGAAACACCTAGGGTGGCCATGAAGGGACGGGGATTTTTGAAGTGGCCCCGCAGGGTAGCCACAAGCACCTAGGGTCGGTGCCACAGAACTAGCACCGGTAAACCCTGCAGTTCTGGGGGATCCTCCATCGCGTGTGACAAGAATGTGGTCATCCCTTGGCCACTTTCCCCTATGTGTACCAAGTCCGGATTTGAAATTGGGGCGTGGTACCCGGAGCCAGAGTCCTTTTTTTGGGACCTAGCAAAGTCCCGGAGAAGGAGGCTATTTTCCCCGCGGGATTTGCTCCCGAGCCATGGGGGCCGACAGACATCTCGTAGCCAGCTCGGTCAAAGCCCGGGTAAGCATGAAGTCGCCCCGAAAAATGGAAGTTCGCCCGGGGGCAAAACGTCTGCCCCAGATGCGGTTAGGCGTAGAAGCCTCTTTCCGTCGGTTTTGACATCGGTAGGAGCGTATACAGCAATAAGAACAAGAATAAAAAGCATGTTTGTTCAATGCATAATACGCTCACAAACCCCGGGGTCACCCCGACTACCGCAGGCTGAAGTCGATGGAGATGGGGTATGGACACCTGGGGGTGGTGACCCCGCTGGGCCCCCCCAGTAGTAGGGGTAACCCCACACTGATGTGCCCACAGGTCTTTCACCTTGAGAGGGAGCCACCTCAATCCCAGTCCGTCAATTCCCGCGATAGCGAGGTAACCCCTCATCTGCCCCAAGGACCGGATGTTCCAAGCGCCCCACCCGGAAAGCACGCCTGAGGTTAAGCCCGGTGGTCACCCGGGTGCACGCACCCTGCCGCCCCGCCAACCAGCCCCAGATAAAAAGGATCGGGGCTGTGGGGGCCGCCTATCCCCCCTGGGGGTTTCCGAGGGCTTTTCCCCCCAAGCTTTAGGTGGGTGGGGCCTGCCCCGGGGGCGCAGGGAGGCGAGTAAAATCTCGTTCCAATCCGCACCCCGACATTTCCCCCCGCGGGACCCCCACCCGCCTTACTTGTGGGTGGGGGGGACAAACCCCCCCCCCGCATTTTCCCTATATATATTATACATACATTATATACAATATATTATATAATATATATAATATTATAATATATATAATATTTATATAATAAGCATTTTATATAATATTATATATTAATTATATATATATATTATATAATATATAATATATTAATATTATAAATACTGGTACATTTTTGCAGGGTTTGAGCTTAAAAAAAAAATTTAATGTCGCACACCTTAAACGAACCCCTGTTTAATCAGTATATTTATGTCAGCTTTATATGCGCAGTTTAAAGCGAGCAGGGCGTACTCTCCTTTGAGCCAGAGACAATGCGAGAAAAATGCTGATTTATCTTGTTCAGTCATACGTTTAGCCTTTGTACTAGAGCTTAATTTCATATTGTGGAGACAACAAAGGTAGCACAGGATTAAACAGAGAAAACTGAATATTTATGGCTTTTATTTTTATAATCGTTTTTTTGTCTCTCTCTCCAAAATTATTTTTTTCTTATATTTCTTTAATTACGCTTACTTCATATTAGTTAGATATGTCCAGTTTTGTTTTATTGTGCTTTCAAAATGTTAATAATTTACATTGGACTCTATCTTTTTACAACAGTGAAAGATTTCCTATTCATATTTTTAATTAAAAAAAAAACAGTAATTTCTTGTCTGGCTTAGCTTTAAAAAATGGAACAACGTACATTTCAGTCCTTTTTAATATCAAGAAAAGTTTTATTTAAAGAAAGGGAAATTATATTGTTCATCTGTTTTATACTTATCACCCATTTCTCTGTAGTACCAAAAAATTCTTTTAAAAAATCACATATTTTTAACTAACAATTTTGAAAGTTTAGTTAAAAACCAAGGAAAATAATGAAACACGGCGCTGAGTCAGTTAGCATCAAGTAATTATTTAAATGAAAAAGACATTTTTTATAAAATTTCCATCTTACGTACAAGACCGGCCTTATATACAAAAGAAGAGGGCTTATTGGTTTATCGATGAATATATAGAAGTATATAAAAAAATAGAAGCCCCAAGGAAGTGAATGCGATCAAGATACATAGCTTTTCTTATAATTGGGGATAAGGAAAAGAAAAATTTAAAAGAAAAAATAAATTCACTTTTACTCTTGCAGGGATCAAGACCCGATTTTTTTTTTGCTTTTTTTTCCATTTCTTTTCATTTTTCTTTTCCCCTTTTTTCTTTCTCGGGATATCTATTTGGGTACTTTTTTTAATAATGTTTTTTTTTTTGTGGGAAAAGGGTTTAAAAAGACCATTTTTTTTCCGGGACACTTGTTCATCAAATTATCTTCAAGTCCCATTTGGGAAACCCCGCCCTTTAGGAGAAAACGTTTCAGGAAAAGTAAAGAGTGATGCGTCCAATATATTCGGTTATTGGAGCGTTAGCACCGTTACTTTCCTGACCATTCTGCAGTCTTCTTATGCTCTTTTTTTAGATTTACTAGAAAACCCCTTCTAAATATTATTTAATATTTGTACCTTTTGTATTTTTACTTATCACATATTCTTCGAAGCAAGTGGATGCACTAAAGTAGTTAGACGATCCCCTCATACACATTTATTATATTTCCTCAATCCCGGTATTATTATTGTTTCTAGCATAAAAGGGTAAAATAAAAGTTAAACTTTTATTATCTATTTTTGTTTTTTTTTGGTTTTTAAATTAATACTTTTATAAACAATCCTCATCATCATCATCCTCTCATCATCAAATCACATAATTTTTATTATTATTATTATTATTATTATTAATATAATCGTCATCATTATTATTATTAATATTTTTATTTTTCTTTTGGGTTATTATTTTTATTATTATTTTTATTATTTATTATTTTATTTTTACATTTTATCATATTATAATCAGTTTTTATTTTAATTAATCTTTCTCGATTTTTATGATTTTTTATATTATATTATTATATATGAATCATGTTATATTTCATTTATTTTTATTATTATTATTTTTATTATTTATTATTTACTATATACTATATTTTTACTATTATTACTATTTTTTATCATATCTTATAAATTATTATCATTATCAATACATTTATCATTTCAACCATATTTTTTTATTACGTTTATAATGCCTATAGTACAACAACACAAGCACCCACACCACACAACACACACACACACACACACCCCACAACTCACACACACCACACCCACACACAACAACACACCAACACACCAAAAACACACACACACACACACAACACACACCACACCCCACACACACACAAAACCCCACCCAACACAACACACCCAACACACAACCACACAACACACCACACACAAAACACACACACACACACAACACAAACACACAACACACACACCACACACACACACCACCCACATACAACAATATAAATATAATATATTAAAAATATATATTATATATATATACATATATATTATATATATATATATAAAAAATATAAAATAATAAATAATTATTAAAATATATAATTATATATTATATAAAATATTAAAATTGAAAGAATAATGTATAGGAATTTTTTTATGAATAGTGTGGTGTGTGTGTGTTTTGGGGTTGGGGTGTGTGTGGGGTGTGTGTGTGTGCGTGTGTGTGGGTGTGTGGTGGTGTGAAAAATTTACGGGTTTTTTTCACGCACTGCATTGAGCTTTGAGACCATTTCCCGGAAGGAAATGCAAATTATCTCCCTTTAAAAAGCAAATCAGAACTGAACTGTGGTTTAGCAAATGAGTGATATATTGTCGATGGATTAACTTGATCAACGAGACAGGGAGTTCAAATCAAATAATTGACCACATGATTGATTATGAGACGGAGAAGGTGCATATATTAATGGAAAAGAGAAAGAAATGTCCCAGGTATTTTCTGATTTAAGAGGGGAGGAAGAGGTCGGGCAAAATGAAATGGAATCAAGAACATCCGGAATTCGCGCTTTAGTGGCACCTGAACTCGTTATATTTGAAAATGAAATGAAGTGAACTTTAGGGGAACTCTCGTCGAGATATCAGTTTCATTCATCATTACTTCCGGGTATTGCTCTTTCTTCTTCGCCGGATCCAGGAAGAGGTTATAATCAACGGGAATCATTTGCGTATGTTAGACTTTACTTTCCTGACGGTTTTCATCCACATGCGTAGGTTGATGTTTGGACCCCCGTTAGCATTTAAAAATT
>NC_051402.1:13556303-13563803 GCF_015228065.2 Penaeus monodon
TATATATATATATATATATTTATATATACATATTTATATATATATATATATATATATATATATATATATATATATATATATATATATATATATATATATGTAAACATATGAGTGTGTGTGTGTATAACACATGTATCTTTATATTGCATAAACACACACACACACACACACACACACATATATATATGTATACAAATATGTATGTATATATACATATATATTTTTATATTTTATTTTTCTAGTGCTCTGCCCTACGACAAGTCCTTTTTGGCATCCCTTTTTTCCATGAGCCTCTGTCTGTCTGTGTGCCATAAATACAAAGGAAAGATCAGCCAGGATGACTTCCCGTTGCCTTACCTGACAAAGTTTTTATGCATGCGTATAGTTATGTGTAAGAGTACAAGGTGTATGTTTATATTTCCGTGCTTGTACATGAGGGTATACATGTGTACATATACATAGATATGTATATTTGTGTGTATGTGTATATATACATATGTGTGTATGTATATGTATGTGCGTGTATGTATATGTATGTATATGCGTAGCTGTGAGTATATATATATATATATATATATATATATATATATATATATATATATATATATATATATATATATATATATATATATATATATATATATGTATGTATGTTTGAATATGTATATATATGTATATGTATATATGAGTGTGTATATGTGTATGTGTATATGTGTATGAACATATGTATATGTGTATATATGTATATGTACATGTACAGATGTATACATGTGTGAGTGAACACTAATGTGTACTCGTTAACGTATGTGCACATACATTTGTGCATAAGTATATGTGTGGCTCTATATATGTGTGTATGTATAGTCGTATGTGTACAAGCTATGTAGGCACGTGTGTGTTCACATATATGTGGGTGCGAATACACATATATATGCACATACGTTGTGCGCATCTATTTATGTGTATGCATGAACATGTGTGTAGTTGTGTATAATGCAGGAGTATATCATATGCATAACAGTATATGTAAAGGTGTATGCTTGCATGTACACATGCACGAAAATGAACATATGTGTAGTACTTAGGGCATTTGCAGGGAAACAACTATATCTGCACTAGGTGTACACACACATAAATGAATTAGTGTATAAAATATAATCTCACATATACATGAACTTCTGATACTCAAACCCATGCTCAGAGGAGCATACTTTTGTGTAGTGAGGAGGCCCGTGCGTTGCTACTCATAAGTTCACCCTAGACAGGGTCAACCGTGTTTGAGGGGCTTATCAGTGGCATCCTGGCTAACTCGCCCCCCCCCTCAGATACCTCAGCCAGCAGGTGGGGCGAACTCGGCTGTCTACCTCAACCTCAAAGCCATGACTGCACAATCAGAGCAACGGCCCTCATTCCCCTGGTTACGGCGGAAATCAAGATCGTTCCGAAGCAGAGGGTTCTAACAATCTCGGGTTAAAAACAGGCTGCCTCACGTTGATGAACCACATATAATATTAGGTCAATGAGAAATGAATCCGACTTACTAGAATTACTTGAGTAACTTTCTTTCATTAAATGGGATGTTGTAAGACGTAGTGAAATCAAAATACTAGGTAAAGAACAGAAGATACTAATTGATGGATACGTGCTCTATTGGAGAGGTATACCTCAGGTAGCAAGCAAGAATTAGGGGTAGTTTCTTAGTTCACAAACGTTTGGAAAAGAATACCGTAGTATTCTACAGTATAAGCGAAAAAAGTGGCTTCTGTAACAATAAAACTAAACAACAGGTAGAACTTAAAGATTGTTCAAGTCTGTATTCCAAACTACAGCCACATTGATGAAGAAATACAGAGCTTTAGCCAACAAGAGAGTAAAAACCCATTTCACAGTAATTATAGGATATTTTAATGCTAAAATGGGTAAAATGAGAGGAGAAACCGTAGTGGAGAATCATTGTATAAGCACTAGGAATGATAAGGGATAAATCACTCAATATCATGAATACATAAAAAAACCCGAGTGGAAGTGGACATGGAAGTCGCCATCTGACATCAAAAACAAAATTGACTTCATAATTTCAATTAGTTGCAATATAGTAAAAAAATGTGGAAGTTATTATTAAAGTAAATGTTGGCAGCGTCAATAGCATGGACGCCAAATTACACCCTAGATGGGAAAGAACAAACTCATACGAAAACCGCCAAAAAACAAATTTAGCTAACTTTTAGACCAGAGTGACAGAATTTAATTTTAACCTCCAAAACAGATATTCACTTCTCAGCGACCAAGATCTCAACATTGACCAAATTAACAAACAGTTTAATAACATAATAAAGGAAGCTTCCTTAAAGTAGGCGATAAAAAAGTCAAGCAAAGCTCCAAGAAGCTCTCGGTAGATGCAAAAACGTAGGGTCACGAAAGTATCGTCAAACAGGGACAAAATAGAATTACCTGAACAAACAAAAACTATAAATAATAAGAGAGAAGATGTACAGAAATTCAGTACTCGGATATTAAATAAAACATTTATCTCAGGTACCAGCATGAAAACAGCTAAAAGGAGACGCGGAATAGGGAGAAATCAAATGCATGCAATAAAGAAACAAGACGGAGAAGTGACATATAATAAGAATGAAATTATAGTAGTGGAAAACTATTACAGGGATCTATACAACAACGCGGTAACTAGAGACGTACCTAACATAACAACAGAAGAAAGAAAAGGAGAGATTAAAAACATAAAAGGATGGAAAACACCAGGTGAAGACGGAATTAGTATAGACCCTATAATAGATGCAGGAGAAATTGCAACAGTGAAACTAGCCAATCTTTTTAACAAATGCCTTCTCTGAATGAAACAATTATTTTGATACATAAAGAGAGGGACTGACTGGTTGATTATTTAAAATCATCTTCCGCGTCAACAGCTAAAGTCATAGAAAGGATCTAAAAAAAAAACTACCGACCCATAAGCCTCCTTTTAGCCACTTACAAACTGTTCACAAAAGTCATCACAACTCACATATCTGACAGTCTGGATTCTAACCAGCCTACAGAACAGGCAGGCTTCCGCAGGGGATTCTCTACAACAGACCACATCCACACACTCACCCAAATAAGAGAAAAAATAAACGAATATAGAAAGCCTTGTGTACGGCATTCATCATTTATGAAAAAGCATTTGAGTCTGTGCAAATACTAGCAGTACTTTAAGCTATTCGTAGACAGGGAGTAGAGTAGGTATGTTGTAAAGTACTGGAGATGGGACAGCAACTATCAAGCTCCACACGGAAAGCAATACAATACGAATTAAAAACTGTGTTAGACAGGGCGATACCATCTCACCAAAATTGTTTATAGCTTGCCTTGAGGAAATATTTAAGTAGCCAGAATGGAAAAGGGTTTCAAAATTGGAGATGAATACCTAAACAATCTAAGATTTGCAGATGACATTGTTCTCTTCAATGGATCTGCAAAGGAAATGCAGCAGCTAATAAACGATCTGAATAGAGAAAGTCTGAAAGTCGGACGTATGGTGACCAAGAAAAAGACTAAGATCATGTTCAACGGTAGAGATCAATTCAAACTTATACACGTACAAGGCAAAACGCTAGAGGGAATGGGCAAGTATATATACCTAAGGCAACTAGTACAGACAATCTAGCGTAGAGAAAATTAAGTGATGCATCATTTCAAGGCTGGAGCGCCTTTGGCAGACACAGTAGCATACTAAAGAGCTTCTTGCCATTATGCTTGAAAAGAAAAGTCTTTAACAAATGCATCTTCCCAGTTATGACCTATGGATCAGAAACAGATGGACAAAGAAAGTAACAGACTGGGCTATAGATAACATAAAGAGGCCAAGGTACAGATCAACGACAAGATGGCGTGACAAATAACGAAATTTGGGGGCTATGACTGGTTAAGTTGGAAAGTAGGAAAATATTGGGAGAGGCCTACAACCTGCAGTGGATTGATTCAGGCTGATGATGATGGTGACACACACACACATATGTGTGTGTGTATAAATGTGTGTGTATAAATGTGTGTGTATACACCCCCCTGCACACACACGCGCGCGCACGCGCACACATATACATCTCTCTCTCTTTCATATATGCGTGTGTGTGTGTGTGTGTGTGTGTGTATATGTGTGTGTGTGTGTGTGTGTGTGTGTGTGTGTGTGTGTGTGTGTGTGTTTGTGTATGTGTGTGTATCATCCTCATCATCAGCCTGAATCAATCCACTGCAGGGAGTATATATATATATATATATATATATATATTATATATATATATATATATATATATATATATATATATATATATATATATATATATATATATATATATATATATATATATATATATATATAATATATATATATATATAATATATATATATATATATATATATATATATATATATATATATATATATATTATATATATATATATATATATATATATAATATATATATATATATATATAAAAACCTTATGAATTTCCTTTAACATCAGAAGTTTATTCTAAATAAAGAATGTTGTTTCGTTTCATCGCCATTAATTACAAGGATATGGCCTCGATGTTCCGTTGATACGCTTGGTATAACAAAAACATTGCAACTGTCTCCCAAAATTCCATTCTCCGTTTAATGAATTCTTTTAGTAAATTCTGAGTACCATGCAGCCTCGACGTACTAAGCATTTTTGTAAAAGCTGTCGCATCCCAAGGGAAATCTTTTTCTTGTCTAGATATACAAAGAGAGAGCATTATGCCGGACACACACAATCTCCAGCTGAACTATCCTCCTGGTAGTGTCTGGGGCGCTGTTGCATGAGGCAAGAGGCAGGACGTGTGCATAAGGCATTTTTCCATCTAGTAGCATAACGGACCAGGGAGTAAAATTCCTTTATACACACAGCCGGCACTTTCCATTAGGATGGGAGCGTCTCCTTGTCTCCCGTCTTGAAAGAACATCCAAGAATACTGATTTGTTGGCAAGCGCTTCCCCGGGACAGAGTAGGAGGTCACTGAACGGAGGGGACACGAGAGGAATGGGAGTCAGTGAGTCAGTGCGAGTGACCGATGTTGCTTTCAGATATTTATAGTCGTGTGCTGTTAATTTGAAGGAGCTCATCGATAATAATGATAATTATGGCGATAGCGATTGTTGCGGATTATAATAATAATAATAAAGATAAGGATGATGATGATGATGATGATGATGATGATGATGATGATGATGATGATGATGATGATGATGATGATGATGATGATGATGATGATGATGATGATAATGATCATCATCATCATCATCATCATCATCATCACCATCATCATCATCATCATCATCATCATCATCATCATCATCATCATCATCATCATCATCATCATCATCATCATCAACATCATCACAATAATATGAGGGTTATGACGCTGGTGATGATGACGCGACATTAACAATAACAGTAACAAAAAAAAACGATATAATGTAAGGCAATCAATTATATTACAGAGCGGCAATGATTAAGACAAAGCTGGAATTAATTAGAATAATGCCAATGGACCAGCTGATAACAAGAATTATAACAGGATAGGAATAATGTGAATATTGAGGTAATAAGAAAATAACGGTGATGATAATTCCTGTAGATAAAATGAAATGATGACAGCAATAGAACACAATAAATATTCTATAATAGAGTAGCATCTGTCAAGAAGAAAAAAAAAACGTAAATTGGCTGTGTAATTACTTAACATCAAAGGTCTAAAAACAGAGAAGTATGATCGAATATCTTGTAATTAAAGACCGACATTTTTGAAACGTTAGTTGAAAACGGTAGTTGATCATCCTAATGTCCACAAGCCGTACTGCTTTTCCAAACATTTCCTATCTGGAAGATATGACCTATTGCAGATAATCATATTCCGGGAACATACTAAGCCAAAGGAGTATAAATAACCCGAGTGATGATGGTGCTTCCTTTCATGGGGATATATATATATATATATATATATATATATATATATATATATATATATATATATATATACATACATATATATATACACACACACACACACACTCACATATATATATATATATATATATATATATATATACATGTGTATATATAAGTATATATATAATATATATAATATATATAATATATATATATATATTATATATATAATATATATATATATATATATATATATATATATATATATATGTATATATATATATATATATATATACATATATGTATATATACACACATATATGTAGATATATACATACACGTATATATATATAAACATAATATATATTGCATATATTTTCTTATATACATAAATGTATATAAATATTTCTATATATATTTATATTTGCAATACATACATATGTGTGTGTGTGTGTGTGTGTGTGTGTGTGTGTGTGTGTATGCGTGTGTGCATATATACATATATATATGCACAGATTTGCAAATATTGGGTTAGTCTTACAGAGACATGTTGGTGGTGCTAAGGCTATGGGAGTCCACCCTATACAAAACAACTGCTGCTTTGTATTACAGTTCGTGCATGGTCAAAGGCTTTGGGAGTACACCCTACACAAAACAATCCACTGCCTTATGGCATCTATAGAATGAGAAAGGCCTCGGGAGGCAGCCCTTAGGAAAAATCCGGAGTAGGAGTCCCCGAGGCAGATTTGGCAACTACTGCGATGCCGCTGGTGCCAAACCATATCGGTCTCGGTCTGTGCCGTCCCTTTGGATCCATCACCTGTGTGGAGAGAGGGAGCCTGCTACATTAACAGCAGTTTGCTCCTCACAGTCCTTTGTCCAGGCAGGTAAAGACAATTACCTAGGTCGACAGTGACTGATGGTGGCTTTCGATATATATGTCTCTACTAGATATGTGATCCTTGACCATGGCATGGTTCTTCTGCTCAGCATCCCGTGGTCTGCTGATCAGCAGATACTTAAGCAATACAGCGAGAATCGCCAGTACATCCCGGGAAAAGATTCTTCACATAATACGAGATAGGAAAGCAACCTAAACTGTGGTATATATCGCATACCCTGCAGCAGATGCGATGCTGAATACTTTGGTGAAACAAGCCGTGGTTTCAGCACCAGGATCAGCGACCATCGAGCTGACATCCGTCACCACAGGAATTTTAACGTCATGGTGGTACATGTAGATGAAGCTGGACATCTCCCGAACAGGAAGGAAACAGAAGTAGTCTATGGAGAGGACTGAACAAACAAAAAAGAAAAATTATTGAAGCTGCATACATCGCGACGAAGAAAAATGTCAACATAGCATCGGGCAAAACAGCGAACAACGAGTGGGAGGTCACAGTCGTCAGGTGTTTCGTCAGCTCATGTCTGATATATATAGTCTCTGTAATTTCTTTGATGTATATATTTCTGACGAAGATATAATAGAAACCAGTCAATATATATATATATATATATATATATATATATATAT
>NC_051402.1:13573803-13576303 GCF_015228065.2 Penaeus monodon
GCGGTCCGCATAGACCTATTTGAACTACCAACCATCTCTGATAGATATGAGAATAGATAAGGAACGACATCGGCGATCCGCGAAGATCTATTTGAACCATAGTCGTCACACAGATAAGAAATAGATGTAACTTGTACACAGACAGCGACAGACAAAATTGCGGGCTAAAGAGATAAATCTTTACGCCGGCACTAAGACAATGAAAAGGGTCAGTGTCTTTTATCCTGTGTGTGTGAGTGAGCTGAATGTGTGTGTGTATGCGTGTGTGAGTGACAGCTATCGTTAATGAGAGGGAAGCGAGTGACCTCACACAGAGAATGAATCATAAACACGAATATTAACGTTCACTATAACAAAACTGAAGTAAATTAGCAATGCTAGCTATTTAAGATTATTTCAACTACCACATTGAATTCAACATATAATGATATGCGACAGAATGTACGCATGAATGAATGGTGACATGAAAAAATATTCGCCAAATTTTTTTTTCAGGCAAATCTTCTCGGGGTCAGAAATCTGAACTGCCGAGGTACATGTCTAGCTTTGCACGTCAGACTTCAATAAAACTCAATAACGGGGGGATCCTATACCCAAATGCCGTATATGACTGAAGCGACTTGAGCCAGGAATATAATATCCTGCTCTCTTGCGTATCTGTAATGGGCGCTCGCAAAATTTCCCGAAGGATATATAAATTTTCACGAATCACACAAACGCTTGGGGGGTACCCAAAACATGCAAGCGACTTCAAGAGGGTGAGAAAGGTGTGATTAATAAGCGAATAATGATTCTAGCTTAAACCCTAGTCCTACATTAATTAAAGGACGCAT
Organism: Penaeus monodon; assembly: GCF_015228065.2. Lineage (NCBI taxonomy): Eukaryota > Metazoa > Arthropoda > Malacostraca > Decapoda > Penaeidae > Penaeus > Penaeus monodon. The sequence goes on from NC_051402.1 coordinate 13,574,637, forward strand.
ACTCTAGTATAGTGGCTAACAGGGACGCAAAACACACGTAAAGGGGTGAACACACGCTACGACGACGCTACGATTTGTCTAAAGGGTCAAAAGCGCCGCTGTGTCAGGGCAGCCCGCCCGGAGAGAGGGCGGGGCTGACCTTAGCGCGTCGGGCGCTGGTCACGAACTCTCCCGGAGGGAGGCGAGAGGTGACCCTACCGCGTCGGTAGCTTGGAACGAACTCCCGGTCAAACGAGGTCAGATATAAAATGTGACCTCCGCCCTCGCTGAGCGGGTGGTTCTTATTTGGATTTTTGGGACCCACGGGGAAAAACAGCCATGTGGTCCACTGGTAACAGAAATAGAATTATCCACATCCTGTAACAGAAATAGAATTATCCACATCCTGTAACAGAAATAGAATTATCCACATCTTATACACACACACACACACACACACACACACACACAACACACACACACACATATATATAGATATATATATATATATATATATATATATATATATATATTATATATATATATATATATATATTTTTTATGTGTGTGTATATGTACCATACATACATATATATATATATATATATATATATATATATATATATATATATATATATATATATATTATATATGTGTGTGTGTGTGTGTGTGTGTGTGTGTGTGTGTGTGTGGTGTGTGGGGTGTATTTACATACATACCACACACAACCCCACACACACAACAAAACACACACACACCACACACACACCACACATATATATAATATATATATATATATATATTTATATATTTTATATATGTATATATATAATATGTATATATATATATATATGAATATATATATATATATATATTTTATATATATATATATATATAATATATATATATGAATATATATATATATATATATATATATATATTATATTTTATATATTATATATTATATATATATATATATATATGTATGTGGGGTGTGTGTGGGGTGTGTGTGTGTGTGTGTGTGGGTGTGTGTGTATATGTATACACACACACACACACACAAAATACACACACATATACACACACACACACACACACACAACACACCCCACACATACACATACACACTCTCTCTCTCTCTCTCACATACACAAACACACAAACACAAAACCACACACACACACACACACACACACACACACACACGTCGCGACACGACACATGACACACACACACAACAAAAACATACACACACCACACAAAAGACAGAGAGAGAGAGAGAGAGAGAGGGGAGTAAAGATAGAGAAAAGAGAGAGAGAGAGAGAGACAAAAGAGAGACCAGAGAGAGAAAGACAGAGAGACAGATAGATAGAGTGAAAAATATGTCTGTGTATGTATCTTTCTGTCTTTTCGACCTACCTCTTTAAGTGTGTCTCCCCAAATTGGGAAAGATATAAAGACAAATAATTTTATATAGAGATATACTGGCCTATAGAAAAAAATTGAATAACATATTCTTTATACAACTGGGCAGCAGATGCGTAGAAGTAAGCAGAGCCAAGCTGAAAAAGAGCTAACCAAGATATCGGATGATTTTGGGAAGGAAGAATAAAAGTATAGGCAGTCGTTGGAAATGATATGCAGATTTTCTCTTTTGCATGTGTTGCCAGAAAATTGCGGAAGGTTTG
>NC_051402.1:13604273-13611773 GCF_015228065.2 Penaeus monodon
TACTACTACTACTACTACTATTACTACTAATACTACTTTTCTACTACTACTACTACTACTACTATTACTACTACTATTTCTACTGCAAATACTAGTAGTAGTAGTAGTAGTAATCTAACTAAAATTGTTACTATCATTTTCGTTTTCAATATCATGTTTCTAGTTATCATAAGTTATCATAGCTTTATACGCTCTACTGCTAACACTACCATCATAATCTCTGCTATTATCCTATTCCTATTTATTTCACGGTTTGTGAACCTGATGTGACTGTATGTAGGTTTTCACAGTTACTTACAAATTGTAATGAAAACCTAAGCGTAGGAACCAGTTGATTAACTTCTGGCACTGATCCGCGTAGATGAGTAGACGTTATGGTAGATTAAGTGAAGATCATCTACCAAGATCAATTACAAAATATCATCAATAGTGTCCTGGTCTAAAAGCAATCTACTCACGATGTTCAATCTACTGGCTGGGTTGAAATTAGACTTAGATGTGGATTACCCACCCGTCGACATGGAAAGAGGGAGGTTAGCGATGATTCGGGATATGGGCATCAACTTGGTTCCCTTCCAAGATCTTCCGGTCCAAGTAAATAAGTAATCCTACACACAAGCACTGATTCATTCGTGTTTTTGATTTGATGATGTCGATTCTAGAGAGAGCTCGAATTAGTCTTCAGAAGAATGTATTTTGTCTGTCTAATTTGTCTTCTAATGATGAAAGGTACATTAAATAATTCTAATTGAATAGAAGTAGAAAAATCGATATTTCAGGGAATGTCACAAAAATCCTGAACACAATGAGCGAATTTATTATTAGAACTTACAATGCATTCGGTATCAGTTAAAAGCACTGGCTCTTTGATCTCCAAAATCATGCTCAAGTTGTATTTGTTGCCCTATATCACTGCAATCTCGACCTCCTTCATAATCACACGCACTTCGTTGAGTGTAGCTACTCGTCTGTCTGTTAAATCTGTGTACGAGAGCTCTAGAAAGGAAGGCATGAACATTCAAATTTATTTCAGACCAGTTGCCTGAAAACGCATACATCAAATGTTTTGTTGGTTTGAACATTCATTTAGAAGTTTCGATAGGTTCACGTTAATGCAGTTGGTCAGAGGACAATTTTGAACGCCCGTAAATTCAAATACGGAGTACCAGTGGAATGTTTTGTGTTTCTGCTTTACTTCTGGAGTTGGAGATAAAGATAGAAATAGAAATATAGATAAATATGTAGATAGAGACAGAAATAGAGAGATAGAGAGATAGATAGATAGATAGATAGATAGATAGATAGAGATAGAGAGAGAGAGAGAGAGAGAGAGAGAGAGAGAGAGAGAGAGAGAGAGAGAGAGAGAGAGAGAGAGAGAGAGAGAGAGAGAGAGAGAGAGAGAGAGAGAGAGAAAGTGAGATAGATAATAAAAGAGAGAGAGAGGAAGGAAAGAGAAAGAGAGAGAGCAGAAAAAAGAAAGTGAAGACAAGGAGAAAGCAGTATGTCAAGGAAAGCGAACACTGCATGCCGAAGTCGTAACATTGTTTACGGGACATTTTCTTATGAGATTTAGAATAAAGAAAAGTCCCTTGATTCTAAAATAGTCTCTCAACGATTTCAGCCGCTGTAGAATTTTCAGCCTTGATTTGGAAAAATAAGAAAGCGATGTTTATTTCTCATTCTTGCTCAGTTTACTTTCGTTGTTATTTTCGTTTGCTTATATATAGAGAGGTTCGTGATTCAATATGATGCTTTATTCGATAGTCAGGAAAAGCATATCGCTCTCGAAATGAGATTACAAACATAATACAGTCATATCAACTCGGCGAGTCCAATAAGAAATGTAGCCTCAACACAGATATAAGAGTGTAGTAAATTATTTTACAACTCCCCTTCTCTCACACACACAACACACAGACAGACAGCCACACACACACACACACACATCTCTCTCTCTCTCTCTCTCTCTCTCTCTCTCTCTCTCTCTCTCTCTCTCTCTCTCTCTCTCTCTCTATATATATATATATATATATATATATATATATATATATATATATATATATATATATGCGCGTGTGTGTGTGTGTGTGTGTGTGGTTTGTGTGTGTGTGTGTGTGTGTGTGTGTGTGTGTGTGTGCGCGTGCATGTGTGTGTGTGTGTGTGTGCGCGTGCTGTGTGTGTGTGTGTGTGTGTGTGTGTGTGTGTGTGTGTGTGTGTATATTATCTATACAAAAGGGATCCTCAATTATGTACTTAATGGCTTCGATCTTACAGTAGCCTTTTTGCCAGGACTGGTTACAACAATAACTGACGTTTCAAGATAAAATACGAATTTACTAACAACACTAACTTCGCAAATGGAAATCAGCGGTGATGAGAAGGTTTATGGTGATGATGACACTTCCAATTATTTGTCGGATGAATTCTGGTCGTCATTAATCCTAGATAAATCAACAATTCCAGATAATGACATAGATTAATTGCTTTAATTGACTCTGCTCTAATAGTGTACATATTGTGGAACATCAGCGTTTATATTAATGCCTGGTAAACAGACGTACTGAAGGAAAGAAATACGTAGAATCAAAATAAACTAAGCCACTATGAAATTACAATGACCCCGTTGAGCTTATTCCCCTTCGTCTATCACAATAGGATTTCCGTCCTTTATCCCTTTTCCTCTTCTCCTCCCCCGTCCTCTTTCCTCTCTCTCTCTCTCTCTCTCTCTCTCTCTCTCTCTCTCTCTCTCTCTCTCTCTCGCTACCTCCCTCATCTCTCTCTCTCTCTCTCTCTCTCTCTCTCTCTCTCTCTCTCTCTCTCTCTCTCCTTCCCTTTTTCCCCCCTCTCTCTCCCTCCCTCCCTCCCGCCCTCTCTCCCTCCCTCTCCTCCTCTCTCTCTCCCTCCCTACCTACCTCCTCTCTCTCTCTCTCTCTCTCTCTCTCTCTCTCTCTCTCTCTCTCTCTCTCTCTCTCTCTCTCTCTCTCTCCCTCCCTCCCTCCCTCCCTCCCTCCCTCCCTCTTTCTCTCTCTCTCTCTCCACCGCTCCCCTCGGAACGTTCGTCTCCCGGGTTCTCTGGTGCTGACAACTGATTGCGTTATCACAACCACAGGCGCTATAGGGGACGTCGCCATGCTATGGCGCTACCTACCCGCAGCTAAATTTATTTGTGCTTCGAAGGGGGCTCTTTCTTCGAAGAGAAAAAAGAGGCGTATATATTTTTACTTTGCGTTTATAATATATATAAAAATAAATATATAATTTACAGATGTATACCATCCCATGTATGTAAACGAAAAGCTTTCAGTGACACTAATTTACTTTTCAAGTAGAAAAAATCGTGTAGAATGTATGTTTAATTAAGACTATTTTGCTTGCACATTCAGATAAATATTATATAAAAAATAAAAAGGACACTAATTTGCCAGTTCTCTCGTGCTCTGAGAGAGAAGTTTTCGTGTGTCTGATTACTTGTTCGATAATACTGTGGTCTCCGTTAAAGTGGCAGCTAATAATAAAGATGACCTATTAATTTATTGTCTCGAAAAGGCAGTGTCGATGTTGTAAACTTGATTTGCATGTGAATGAAGCATTCTTTTGTTGTCATATCATCAAAGAAAAATGCCGACTGCCCTTGCAGGTACTGATTGATTTCGAATTATGCATTAATAGAACATTTAAGTACTTCAGTTTTCTACTTTCACGACTGTTATAAAAAAAAATCCCGAACATAAAAGCAAACGTAACTCGACTCTAGCAATTGAACATAAGTGTTGACTATTTGATTACCTTCACTTATGATCGGGATTAAACGACGGTCTATTATCTCGACTAAGTGCAAGAATAACTAATGATCAAAGTGATTCAGAAAGCGGTAGGAGTGTCAATCGATCTGCCAACATTGTTACTGTATCACTGTCGAAAATATTTGGACTTAATTTACGTGCGTGTTTGATCTTAGCCATTTCAAAGGCTTAACCCATAACCGCATGGAAAATGTGATGTTCATTGAGGTATTATTTTATAACATGTAGATGGCTGGTAAATACTCATCCACCAAGGGGTCAAATAGTTGCATACGGACCTTATCTTAATATCCCGTTCCTATTTTTTTGTACTTTTAATAATATCATGGTTATGATTCAGGGTCATTGTGATTATCATTATCGTTTTCATTATTATTATTATTATTATCATTATTGATATTGTTATTATTGTTATTATTGTTATTATTATTATCATTATTATTATTATTATTATTATTATTATTATTATTATTATTATTATTATTATTATCTTCTTCTTCTTATTATTATTTTTTTTTTTTCAAGTGCCCTGTTCCACAAGGAAGTTGGCGATCATGGACTTCCATGATTTTCCTTGGCAATTTAGAGCGGTGGTTTGCCGTTGCCTTCTGCCCGGTGTATTTTATCGAATCACCATCTCTATTTACCCGGTTCTGGGACCGGCACTGACTTGGGCTGGCTTAGCCACCCAGCGGCTAGGTAGGCAATCGAAATGAAGTTCCTTGCCCAAAGGAACAACGCGCCGGCCGGTGACTCGAACCCTCGAACTCAGATTGCTATTACTATTACTATTACTATTACTCTTATTTTTATTATTAATATTGTAATTATAATTTGATTATAATTATAATAATTATAATAATAATGATGATGATAATAATAATAATAACAATAATAATGACAATAATAATAATAATAATAATAATAATAATAATAATAATAATAATTATTATTATTATTATTATTATTATTATTATTTTCACCATCATTATTATTTTTATTATTATCACCATTATCAATATTGAGATTATAATTATTAGGGTCAATAACAATACTAATAGCAAAAAAGAAAATCAAGAAATAGCGTAAACAGATGTGATAGTCCCGACTATTGATTGACTCGTAGTGGCTAAATACTTGTGGAATCATCTATTTGTGAATACGATTAATAAATTATACTCCCCGAGGGAAGGGTATACTATCCCTAACGGAAACGGTTAATATTTGTATATAACTCATTATGTAAATGTACTTTTTTTCGTTTTTGTTTATTTCATTCGAACATTTGCCACCTGATGTGTTGTGTTTGTATGCACGTGGAGAATCTCGTACTCATAGCTATCTATATTGGGCATCTGAATTATTCTACGATTTTACTTTACACTCATATTTATGAACAATTAGCACCATTTCTGCCCTGTCTATCTGGACAGAGTAGTTGGAATATTTATCCATCATCATTTGTAAATATATGTTGTACTGACTTCGATTGTAGATAAATATCCTGCATGATCGCGTTTACTTAGAAATAAGATTTTGTAAAATATGATTCTCTCTTCTTATGAAAGGGGTAACGTACCTGTTTGCTTTGTATAATATGCAATGTTCTAGTTATTTAGTCGCTTCATAAGAAATTATATTGCTCTGGTACTATTTTCCGTTTAAATTTTCCATAGTTTGTGTTTAAAAGACGTTCTCTTTACAGATAGTGTCAATATATCACAATGGCATCACATATCTTTCTGAATGCACTTACTCCACAATGAGTTTTTTTTTTCATATTGTAGTGTTTGTATTGCACTAGGTGGAAGATTTTTGAAGAGTGGCATTATACACAATAGCAAAAATGAGGATATGGTAAAATATTAGAACTAAATAAGGATGAGAGAAAGAACATTAAAGAAAAGGTTGTATGTTCCATTTCAGCAAAGCCTTTTTTTATATAAAACGAAAACATTAAATAGTAATTACAGGATACTATAATTGCATTTTACCTTAATTTTCCCTTTTACAGCATAGGATATTGTGGGCTGGATTTCAGGAATCTTTAAAAACAGCATTCAGAAATGAATTACCTCTGTCGAATAACTGCGGGAATGCCTTTAATGAGATGCCTCTTCATCTAATTTAGATAGCATGTAACTGAACAGCATAGCAAATTTTCGTTTATGAATGACAATATGTCCAAGTAGGAAATGACCAATATCCTATCTGTCCAGTCAAACTATCAATTGATCATAAGTACTAATCTTACTAGTTTGTCCTTTACATTTTACATTATATTTATTGAGACATTGCTGCTAATATATATATATATATATATATATATATATATAATATATATAATATTATATATATAATATATATATATATATATATATAATATATATATATATATATATATATATATATATATATTATATTAATATATATATATATATATATATATATATATATATATATATATAATGTATATATATAATATATATATATATATATATATATATATATATATATATATATATATATATATATATATATATATATATTTATATATATACATATATATATTGTGTATTATATTGATAGTACATAATATTATATATATATATATATATATATATAATATATATATATATATATATATATATATATATATATATATATATATAAACATGACACACACAACACACACATACACATCACACACAACACAACACAACAACACATACACAACAACACACACACACAACATCAAACATCATACAAACATAACATATATTATATTTTAAACAGTTATGATTATCTAACAGAGAATCATCACAGCTAAAGACAAATATTATCCAGTACTACAAAAATCATATAAAAATAGTAAGTAGATAATCAAACAGACAAAACCGACCAGCAAACACCAAATTAACAACCACATTATTCAGTCCGTCTGACAAGATACTAAAGTTTAGCTTTCAGTTCATGCTGTAGTATTAAAAGATATCTGCTAGTAGATTCCTAAATTAAGTTTTGCGACGATTTAGTGTCAGTTCCCTGTCTGAAATGTCTATTCCATCAGATTCTTGTTCGTGGTTCGGCTTTATTTTGACAGTAAGAGAAATGAGATGTTAGGGACGTAGATACTGATGTAAGTTTCTGTTTAAAGAAATCGTAATTATCATATATATATATTTTTTTTTTCTTCACCTGCTCTGAATTTTCGGAATTTACGGTATAATTAATTGTTCTGTTTAACGAATTCCTTCTTATATGATTATCCACCAAACCCACCTCTCCACTGATAACACTGGAAATATATTAATAACAAAGTTCATAAAAGTAACCTAGTTTATCATTATTATTATCATTATCATTATCATTATTATTGATATTAATATTATATGTGTATATATAAATTATATATATATATATATATATATATATATATATATATATGCATATATATATATATAAAATATATATATATATATATATATATATATATATATATATATATATATATATATATATATATATATATATACATGACTGCCGCGATAGTCCAGTGGTTAGAGCACTGGACTCTGGCCTTTGTGTTTCCGAGTTCAAATCCCCGCCGCGCCAATCGTAAAATAACGCCTGTGCTCCGACTGTTGGCTCGAGCCCGATGTCACGGCAAGAAAACGACATACGACATGTTGTAGGG
>NC_051402.1:13616773-13621773 GCF_015228065.2 Penaeus monodon
TTTATTATATAATTATATATATTATATATATATTTATATATATATAGTATTATTATTAACACACAAATAAAGAGGAGAGTGGAAAAGGATAAACATATTAAGTACATACATATGGTTTGTGTATGGTAAATGTATATGTTATATATATAATACATACCGTTACACACACACACCAATATATTATATTATATATTATATATAATATATATAATATATATATATAATTATTAATATTAATATATATTATACTACTACCATATATAAATATACATATATATAATATATATATATATATATTATATTCTATATTTTATCGTATATATACTATATTATTATATATATATATATATTCAATTCAGCCTGAATCATTCCAAACTTGCAGGGACGTAGGCCTTTCTCCCAACCTTTCCCAACCTTTGTCTGTTTTTGCGTTTTTTTTTTATGATTGTTTCCTTATTTTTCGTCACGCCATTCTTGTCATTTGGTGCTGAACCTTGGCTCTTAATGTGTATCTATAACCTTGTTCTTTTCCTTTCTTTGTCCATCTGCCGTGCGGTCCTGTTTCGGCATTTGATGACCTGCCTGTTGTTCATTTTTTCTTTTTGATTTGCTCCTCAAGATATATCTTCCACTTTTGGTCTGTTCCTTGATCCAGTTTTTGCATGAAGCTGTTAAGTGGTTTATCGAGAGCTTTGCTGATATTTGCTTGATTTGTTACCGCCTACTTCAAGTTGCATCTACATTTATTTATGTCACTGAACTGTTTTGTTGATTTGGTCAATGTTGAGCATCGTCCATTGCTGAGAAGTAATATCTGTTTGGATGTAAGGTTAAATTTCTGTCGCTCTGGTTTCAAGTCAACTAAATTTGACTGTGTTTTCGTAAAGGTTTTATTCTTTCTTTTCTGGAGATCGTATCTCTAATTTGGTCTACTGGGACATTCTATGGGTCTCGTGCCAACATTTCACTTTATTGATAGCTGCCACATATTTCTTACTGCCACCATGGCACTAAATTTGAAATTTATTGGAAGTCAACTTTTTCGTTTTTTGAATCTTCCAGTCGCACTTCCACTCTAGTCTTTTTTCAGAGAAATGTATTCAGATCGAATACCTGTTCCCCCTCTCATTCCTAGTTAGCCTCAATTTTTTTGTCTATTCCCTAATTACGGGTTTCTCCGTTCCTTTTACCTATCTTTTGGCATTAAAAATTTCTGCCATATTTATTATTAAAATTGTTTTTTTTTTTACTTCCACTTTACTGGTAAATTGACAATTCATAGAGCTCTTCTATTCATTTATCACTGTGGCTGCAGGTTGGAGCATACTATAGAATTTCACGATATTCCTCTCTAAACGTTTTTGAACTAAGAAACCTATTCCTAATTCCTTCTTCCTACTGTGGGGGTTTACCTCTCCAATAGAGCACGTGTCCATCATTTAGTCTCTTCTGTTTTGCCTAGTCTTCTAAGTACAGAGTTCCTACAACATTCTCTTAATTTTATTAAAAGGGCGCTTTTCTTCCCATACTCATACTCTGTGAACACAAAATTTTGAAAACAGTGTCTGCATGTGGAGCGCACAATACGCACTCCATCTATAATTGAGCCCATGGCATTTATATATGCCATCAAATTGTAGGCTCGCAGCAGGGTCGAGAGTGATGTGGTTTGAGAAGAGGGATTTAGACGATGTTGGATATGGGTAAGGATGGGGTTTAGGGGTTGAGGAAGTTAGAAAGCCTCGATTTTGTATTTGTCATTTTTTCGGAAGGAGGTGTCGCCATTTCCTTAGCAACCTGTGAAATCCTACCGGCCTTGTGCCCTCGGTCAACCAGGTACGCGGGGTCAGCGTCTGTCACTCGGCTTGAGGTTGCATCGCTGGAATTACACCTTTGTTGATGCATTAGCTTACTCTGGCGGAACCTTTCTATCACGTTGGCTGATCTTTATATGTCCTTCTATGGTTAACCATGTTTAAACCTACCTGTTTTTGCAATGTAACCATGCATTAACTGTGGTTTGGCTACTCCTAAAGTGAATATTACTTTGAGGGAAACTACCTCGTTAATACCCATGCGATGTGAGCCACTGTTCCTCGGCGTCCTATGTGGATATGGGAAACAGGTGACGCTTGTCTTTTTCTATTGATTTCGTAATTTGATATCTTTTTTCTGGTGGTGGCGGATTTTTCTTTTCTTTTCTTTTCTTTTTAGTGCTGATTTCTATCACTCATGGCACGTCTCGATGAGCACTATTGACCTTTATGAACATATACTATAGCACTGATTAATGGAAGCCTATTCATTCCTAGTTGGCACTTCCTAGGCATCACTATTAGATTTAAAGGTCCACGTTTATACACAATATATAAATATATGTGCATAATATTATATATATTTATATTGTATATATATATATATATTATATTATATATATATATAAATATATATATTATATTCTACACACATACCAACCACACACGCACACACTACACACACGCACACGCACACGCACCACGCACACGCACACGCACACGCAACGCACACGCTACACGGCACACCACACACACACACACACACACACCACACACATTCACACACACACTACCACACACACACAATATTATATATATATATATATACTATATTCGTATATATATATATATAATATATATATATATTATATATAATTTATAATATGCAAAATATTTATATTATATATATAAATTATATATATATATATATATATATATATATATTTATATATATATATGTGTGGTGTGTGTGTGTGTGGTTGTGTGTGTGTTTATTCCAGTATCTATCCATCTGTCTATCTATCTATCTATCATCTATCTATCTATCTATCTTATAATATGTATGTATGTACTGTAATATTAACATTACACACGCGCGCGCAACACAACACACACACACACACTTTTCCACACACCACACAATATATATTATATAATATATTTATAATATATATATATATAATATATATATATTTATATATTATATATATCTATATTATATATATATATATATTATATATATATTATTCTATTACTATAAATTATACATTAAGTCTCTGGCTTGTTGTTTATAGTTATTATGGGTGTAAATATATAATATAAACTAAATAAAATAATATATATATTATTATATATATATATTACTTATTATATATATATATATATAATATATATTATAATATTATATTATGTATATTATTATATATAATATATTATTATTATATATATTAATATATATATATATTATATACACTATATATATATATATCATAAACACACACAACACAATACATATATACATACACACACGTTGACGTGTGTGAGCTGTGTGTGTGTAGTTGTGTGTGATTGCTTATGTTGATGTGTGTATAGTAATATATATAATTTTCACATTCCAGTGGCCGGAAGGCTATCCAGTTGTAAAATACAAGCCAAGGACATATGATTACGGGCTAATTTCTGCTTTGGGCCAGCCCTGAGGGAGAAAGCCCAAAGAAGTATATATTTACACCACACACACACACACCCACACACACACCACCACACCACCACACATACGTGTTGCCATGGTGTTTTGTGGCGCCATATATACTCATATATTATATATATATATATATATATATATATATTATATTATTAATTATATATATATATATATATATATATTATTATATAATACTAATATATATTTTATATGTATGTATGTATATTATGTGTGTGTGTGTGTGTAGGTGTGTGTGTGTGCGTAAGTTTGCGTGGTGGGTACTGACGCATATTACTATATAATTATTATATATATATATAATATTATATTATATAATATTTTTTTTTTTTTTTTTATATAATATATAATTATTTATAAATAAGTATATCATATACTAGGAGAGAGAGAGAGAGAGAGAGAAAGAGAGAGATAGACGAGCTGATTTCGAGAGAGAGAGAGCACGAGAAGGCAACGTTTGGAAATAGATAATAGTGGCAATAGATAGAGTGCTAGAGTGTGGTGAGAGGAAGGGGGAGGGAGACAAAATTTAATTATAACCACCTTAGTCAGAAGGACTTTACGATGGCACGAGGAAAGTTAAATAATATCGTGGAAATTACTGAAAAAAAAAACCTTCGGCCAAATTCTGATAACTCAATCTCACGATTTATTGCTTTCCCGTTGACTTTTCATCTGGGACAGTGAGTTAATGGCCACCTCCGCCGTATAAAACGCCCCAAATCCCATTACTTTCCCAAATATCTTCGTTTCATTAATTAATGCATCAAAAGGCCTTAGTGAGGAACATTTTCATTACAAGCGGTCACACTTCCTGTCTCAAGTCGGTTACAGCCACATTACAGAAAGTACACATGGATGAGAGGAGAAAGCTGCTTGTGTGTGTGTGTGTGCACCTGCTCACACGCACGCCACCACTTTAACACACACACACACACACCACACAAACCACACACACAACACCCACACACACACACACAAAACACACTGCACTATATAATATATGCACCCTCTTCTTAATAATTTTCTTCGTCATTTCTCATATTACGGATGTAACATTTCCCAGGAGCGATTCAGCAGATACTTTCGGGCCAATACAGTGAAAATCGCCATAGGCACTTCCGGGGGAAAAGAATACATGGACTTAATACGAGACAGAAGCAATCGAAAACAACCGTAACAGTGCTGATGTATCGCATTACCCTGCAAGCAGATGCGATGCAGCATACTCTGGTCAAACAGGCCGTGGTTTCAGCACAGGATCAGCGAACATTTTACACTGAAGATCATCACCATAGGGACTTCCCACGTCAATTGGTGGCCATGTAAATGAGCTTACATTCTACGAACAATAAGTACAAGCAGAAGTAGTCTAGAGGACTGAACAAAACAAAAAAGAAAAATTATGGAAGCTTTGATACATCGCGACCGGAGCCATAATGTCATATTAGCATCGGGCAGAT
>NC_051402.1:13626773-13639744 GCF_015228065.2 Penaeus monodon
GCTGTGGCTCGAAAGTGATACATGGGTTGAAAGGCGAAGTGTCTCAAAGTTTATTTCATTTTCGTCCACATCAAAGATCTGGTCTTTGTTGGCGTCAGAATGAACTCAGCGTTAACACTGTTTTTTTTCACCATTCCATTTTCTACTATTTTGTTGCTTTGATTACCGAATAACCTATCTTTCCCATTTTTTTGTTTTATCCCTTTCGTTCTGTGTTGAATGTTTTATTTTTCCTCCAACGTAATTGAGAAAAATCAGGCCAGTCATATATACACTGCACACTGATTAAATTGAAGACAAGCCCGAATACATGACGAAATGACGCCAAGTTACTTGTCAAACACCGCATTGATGAATTGATCCAATTTGTTGGATGTTGCTCGTTGGTCTCTACAAAACACGGTAATCATCGAAGAACTGACGCACAAGTTTTTGAAAAAGAAGTTATTGTTTCTTAATATTTTACTTAAAAGCCATTAGAATCCATTAAAAGTTATTAATATTTTGCCACTATGATTTTTAATAAGAGAAAAAACATTGTGATTTAAGCTAAAATAAAATGGAAAGTACCTGAAGACTCTGCCGCTTTATATTGTTTAGAAACACACCCACTCTTTGCTTTGCAAGGTTTTGTTAAACTTTAGGTATGTATTTCTTAGTTTGAAACAAAACTGTCCTTTTCATTTTCTTGTTACATCCTTGTTTCTCATTTTGGAGTAGTAATTGCTTGAAGTTTGCACCTTATCATTATCCACCTCGAGTGAGTCAACATCTTTTTCTGAATTGTTAGACACTGAGATAATTCCTTTGTTTTACTTGTTCTTGTGCCTGTATTATCGACAGATTCAAGGACATACAGCCTATACTTTTGATATCCTTTTGAGCCTCCGAGGTTATATTCAAAGAGGTAGAGAGCGATTTTTGAGATATTTTTCCCACCAAATCAATACCACATCATATTGATTTGGACCACGAGGGATTTTTATTCTTATCATGTTCGTTCTTATGTGCTTCAGATTTTACCTAGTAGAGTCAACTTGTATATACTGTACTTGCTTAAGGCACACAACAAAAAAATTACGTCGCTATATTATGATTCTTATTTTTAAAAATGAAACAAAATATAAATCCCTATCTGGACAATATGGAAAATTACCTGAAAAATATTACGTTTCTCTGATGGACTAGCCAGGAGTGTATATTTTGGTACGAGGGTAGAGGCACACAAACGAAAGGTGTTTCAATAGCGTTCCAATAATGTGCGCTTGAAAGGACAATGTTTGAGGCTGCCATCAAAGTACATCATAAGTGTGGCGTCGGAGTTATTATAAAAATGGCTTTGTTATGTTTGTACGCACACACACACACACACACGCGCGCGCCGCGCGTGGTGTGTGTGTGTGTTGTGTGTGTGTGCGCGTGTGTGTGTGTTGCTGTTATGTGTGTGTTTCTGTGTGTAGTTGTGCTGGTGATGTAAATATTATATAATATTTATATATATATATATAAACGCTTCAACGCTATCAAAAACATCGATTCGTTTTAATTTTCTATTCATTAATATTAAATACTCCATAATATATAGATAGAATTAGAGTGTAATAGATATAGAATATATTGTCTAGATATATATATTTTCTATTAGTTGATATGTAGTGTTTGTGTGTTTTAATTAGTTTGTGTGTGTGTGTGTGTGTGTGTGTGTGTGTGTGTATTTGTGAGCCTAGAACTGTGGTGTGCTGTATAGTATGTTTCATTAATGACTTTGTACGTTATTATTAGTAGATATATATAGATAATATATTAATATATTACGATATAAGTAAGATATAAAAATATAATTAATATATTCTAAAAAGCTGTACAAGCTTATTATCCCTTTATATTTGTAATAATGTATCTAATACAGGTTAGATATAATAATTAATCAGATATAATATATACTATATATCCTCTAGTACAGTTAGTTACTTATACCTTATATTATTAATACAACAATTACTAACAATATACTTTCTTTAATAACTAATATATATCTATAATCAACTATATATGGCGTATGTGATGTCTTTCCCTCTCTATTCTTCTTCTTAAAGCACCCGTACCGCCCTTTGTGTGGTGTGTTTTGTGGTGAATGTACGGTATGTGTATGTATAGCGTGTAAGACAGAAGAAGAAATACCGCAGTGTTTCCAACTAGTTCTTTATTAGGTACACGAGTGAGTCAGTCTATGGTTTCCATCGCTCATGAATGTGGCGGATTATCGAGAGTCTTCATGCAATAGTGTCATGTACTTTTTATTTTTGTACAACGCCCTTTGCCAGGCTTGCTATGTGAAAAATAGTATTTTTGAAATCAGTTAATGATTAAGAGATTTGCTGGAAGGAATATTTCCACAGAGGCATAAACTGCAACTCTGCGGTGTAATCGCCAGTATTAATATTAGTTACATTTAATTTTTTCGTGTAGTTATCTAATAATATCCATATTTTATTAGACTTATCATTTTGTTATATGGATTTCCACTCTTGCTCAATAATAGTGAGAGAGTCTTTACGAAGATCGGGAATCTAATATGTCCTATAATATAAAACTTAGAAATCGAAGGGTTCCAGAGCGCTTTACTAATAGAGATTTTATTTCCTAACTCATCTTTTTTTATGTTTACATTTAATATTAAGAGACATTATTGTTAGTCTCTCAAACATCATTTGTCGAGTTTCTTCAGGTGAATTTTCTCTACTCACAATTTTAAGAGAGAGAAAATAGCTCGAGCTTATGTGTAGAAGTGAATGAAGGGAAATGAAAGCAGAAGATATGAGGAAAAGAGAAAAATAGGAGAGCGACAAAGAGGAGAGAAAGAGGAAGAAAAGGAGGTTGCAGGATTATAGACGAGATTGAGAGACTCTACTACAACAGATAGCGGTCATCTAGATGAAAGCAGCAATCAAGATGCGAAGAGAGAAAGAAGAGATCGGATCACACCCATCATTCGTGGATTACTGTTTAATATACTAATTCATATATTTCATTCTTATATCATATCTCTATCTTTACTATCTTACTCTATATCATATTATATATATAATTATATATATATATCTCTATTCTCTTCTCTATTATATATATCTGCTTCTCTCTCGTGCTGCTGTCTTCTTGTCTTCTCAGCTCTAGTCTGCTTTTTTGCATTTCATATTAAAATATTAATACACAACACACACACACACACTCTCCTCTCTTGCTCTCTCTCTCTCTCTCCTCTGCTTCACTCTCCTCCTCTCTCTTACTCACTCTTCATACTCATCAATATTTATATACGCACTACATAATTCTTATATATACACTAACACATACTATTAATATGTGTGATTGTAATGTTGTGTGTATTATTGTTGTGTTATGTACTATGTAGCTTGTTTATATGTGTGTATATATAATGTGTGTGTGTGTGTGTGTAATGTAGTGACTTGTGTACTGTAGTGATGTATGACTGATGTGTGTTAGCTATAGTGCATTAGTAATGTGTAGCTGTATGTATGTATGTTATATATGTTTAGATATGTTTGATGTGATTCTGCGTGTGTTGGTGTGTATTTTACAGTGAATCATCTGATCACCTCTCAACATGACAATTTTATTGCTGACCAGCCTTTTTAAAGAATTATAACTCTACAGCAGTCAAAAAAGTAAATATAACATATGCAATAAATAAATAAGAATTAGAAGAAACCGAGCAAGATTCTAATTTGAAAAAAGGAGGTAGTAAATGCAGAAGAAAATAAGGTAAACTTTTGGTAAAATACACTAAAAGTAAGCGAGTCCCGACCGTCTAAGAAAATGAAAAACAAATAGAGAGAGAATAAAGAGAGAAAATAACCCTGGCTATTCCTTCGCAAAAGGACGCAAATGATTTCAAAGTGCAATGGCATGTTTCGGTTCGCCTTAATTATCAGTTATTATGGAACGAAAATTTTGAAATAACAGGTCTCCCGAATACCCTTTGCCTTTGGAGGAACTATTAGCAAGACTGGAATGATTTTAATATCACAAAATTATTTTGTTCTTATATAACGAACCATATTACTACTGATAATATTTATGATGAAAAGAAAAAATAACAGTGATGATAACTAGGACAATGATAATGGCTAAAATGATATTACATGATAAAAACACCCCATTGTTGCGTTGACACAAATACCAAACTTATTAGAATAAAGACTCATTAATATAAATAAGAAAAGTGGGAATGAAGAAATAGTCAGAATGGTAGCGGCAGTAACCTTATGGATTTGAACAGACATGAACATCAGTAAAAGTTATTTCAGTATTAAAAGTGAGGTCTGTGATGTAAATAATAAATAAATAAAAGAGTAATGATAATCAGAGATTGATAATGATGATACAAATATTATTGATAATAACAATGACGTAATGATAATGATAATGATAACAATCGTTAGAGTAATAATAACAATAATAAATGACACTGATAACAAAGGTAACAATAATAATGGTGATAATGATAATGGTGATTATAATAATAATAAAGATAATAATAATGATAATAATGATAATGATAATAATAATAATGATATAATAATAATAATTAATATAATTAATAATAACAAACAATAATATATATATAATATAATAATAATAATAATAATAATAATAATAATAATAATAATGATAATAATAATAATAATGATAATAACAACAACAACAATGATAATAATAACGATAATTAGAATAATGATGATGATGATGATGATGATGATGATGATGATGATGATGATGATGATGATGATGATGATGATGATGATGATAATAGTTATAATAGTTATAATAATATGAAATACATTCCTTTTACCACGCTGCCTTCCTCTTGAAGGAATGTTAATTTGCTGTATATGCATGTTATATATTTGCATTGTTTGATTTTTTATGTTTGTTTTTTCTCGAATCGAAATCGGAAATCTCAATAGGAATTTTAATGACGCGATAACCATTTCGAGCAGTCGTTTATAAAGAAAATAGTAAGAATGACTGTGTTTACAGAGTCCTTAAAAATCCTCAGCCCGCGTGTGGTTCTGAACATGGTCTTAACTAAAGCTGGAAACCTTAGACAGTGACTACTATTTACTTAATTCATTTATATAATTTGCCGTTGGTGAGGCTGTAGGTATTCGAAAGAGATACAGTATTTTCAGAAAATGGACACTACCATCACCATGACAAAATATCCATTTCATGAGACTGGACAAATTTTGTAAGTCCTCTCTCTCTCTCTCTCTCTCTCTTTCCATTGCAAACCTTATCCTTTTGTTCTAGACATCTTTCTTTTATCTTTCTTCCTCTGGAAAATATTGAAATAATTCCGACATATCACAGACTTTTTCTATAAATTGTTACTAGTATTCATTGAATAATCATTCAGATAGCCAGAATAAACGTCATGCTGGAGGGAAAGCACGCACCTATTTCATGCGCATCGTAAAATTTCCTTGCAGATGCTCTCTCTGAGACGAACTTCCTAGAATTTGTTTATTAGTGCTGCTCGTTTTAGATTCGTGACATTTCCTAGAAATTCTGCTTCCCTCGTTGGCTCGGGACAGGCAGCACGTGCGCGGAAGGACGCTTTTACTTGCGATGGCGCTTTCCATGTACGTATTTTCTCACAATGCAAAGAAATTCATGTGTATATGTTTGTATTTGTATAAATGTTGCACATAGTAGGCCTATGTAGAAAAGGTATGAATGAGAATGGATATCTTCACAAGGTATTTAATCATATCTGCATTTCTGACAAACATATAACCGAAACCGATTGAACAGATCTTTTGTTTTATATATGTAAGTGTATGTGTATGTATATGTATATATATCTATATATATATAGGCACACACACACACACACACACACACACACACACACACACGCATACACACACACACACACACACACACAAGAGTACACATATGTGTTTGTACAAACACACACACACACACACACACACACACACACACAAGAGCGCACATATGTATTTGTACAAACACACACATACACTAAAAAATTTATACATATATATATATATATATATATATATATATATATATATATATATATATATATATATATATATGAATATATATATATATATATACATATATATATATATATATATATATATATATATATATATATATATATATATATATATATATATAATATATATATATATATATATATGAATATACATATACATATATATATATATATATATATATATATATATATATATATATATATATATATATATATATATAATGTAGCTTTTTGTGGGGCCGCGGTGGCCGAATGGTTAGAGCGTCGGACTCAAGACTGTCACGACGGCAATCTGAGTTCGAGGGTTCGAGTCACCGACCGCCGCGTTGTTTCCCTTAGGCAAGGAACTTCACCTCGATTGCCTGCCTAGCCACTGGGGGACCAAGTCAGTGCCGGGTAAATAGAGATGGTGACTCGGAAAAAAAAAAAAAAAAAAAAAAAAAAAAAACCGGGCGGAAGGCAATGGCAAACCACCGCTCTAAATTGCCAAGAAAATCATGGAAGCCCATGATCGTCAAGGCCGCGGTGGCCGAATGGTTAGAGCGTCGGACTCAAGACTGTCACGACGGTAATCTGAGTTCGAGGGTTCGTGTCACCGACCGCCGCGTTGTTTCCCTTGGGCAAGGAACTTCACCTCGACTGCCTACCTAGCCACTGGGTGGCCAAGCCAGCCCAAGTCAGTGCTGGTCCCAAGCCCGGATAAAATAAGAGAGAATGATTACCTAAAAATGTAACACCGGCACTCTCTCCGTGGAAAGGAACTGGGGACCCTACCACGTACTCACTCCAAGAGCATCACAACGTGAAAACTGCAATTGAGTATCATGCTGTGACCACGGCGGCTCAGACATGAACCTACCGTTAAATGATGATGATGATATATATATGTATATGTATGCATGTATGTATGTATTCATATATATGTATATATATATATATATATATATATATATATATATATACTATTATATATATATTTTATATATACTATTAATACTATATATAATTATATAGTATATATATATAATATATATATTATATATTATTAATATATTATTATATATACTTTTTAATATTTATATATAATATATATTTTTGTTTTTTTATTTTTTTTGTTGGTTTTTCTTATGTATTATATATATTAAAAGTACATTATATTTATATTAAGACTATATATTTATTTTCCTCATGATTATCTGTATATATTATTTAAAATATATTTAATATAATATGAATATATTATTAATATTTAATAATCTTATTATTTTTATCATTAATATTATTAAAATATAATCATTATATTTATAGATTATAATATACATTATAATTGTTAATACATATTATTTATTATATATTAACCCCTAAATAAAAATCTATATATATAATACAATTAAAAATAACATAACTATCTTTGTAATAAAATTTAACATTTATTATATTTCTAATATTTTTTCTAAATAAATCTATATATATAATAAATATAATATATTAAAATATTATTATATATATATATACATTTTTAAATATCTAATTTATGTATATAGTATATTATATTATATATTATATCTTATTATCTATATTCTATATATATCTAGATATCTATATATACTATATTATATTTCTTATTTTATATCTATATATATATTACTATATTTTATTATATCTATCTATGTTATTATCTCTATCTTTACTCATCTATATCTCTTTTTTATATATTCTTTCTTTCCAAAATATATATTTTATATACATATATATTATATATATATTTTTTATATGATATATATTATATTAAATTTTTTATATTATATATATATTTTATATTATATTTATATTTTACTATATATATTTATTCTTCTTCTTATATATAATACAATTAAAATTTATTATTTATTTTTCCTATACTATAAAAATATATTATAAAATTTTAGTTCTATTTATAATATTTTTATATATTTATCTATATATTATATATATTATTATATTATATTATTTATAAAATATCTATATTCTTCTATACTTTCCTGCCAATATTTATAAAATATATTATATATCTTATATATTTTATTATATTTTATATATATATATTTATACTATTTTATCCTCTATTTTATTTATTATATATATATTTAATTTATATCTTCTCTATTATATATTCATTATCTTTATTATATAGTCTTCTTTTCTATCTATTCTTCTCTTTATATATATATTATATATAATTTATATATTTTTATATCTATTTGTTTTTGTTCTATATTTTCTGTTATCTATTTATATCTCATATATTCTTATTTATTTAAATATATATTATATATATAATCTCTATATTCTTCTATTCTATTATATACTTCCCCCCTCTATATATCTATATATATCTTATTTTAATATCTTCTCTTATTCTATATATCATATACTATTTATTATTATCTATATATATTATATCTATCTACTATCTATATATATTTTAAATTCTTATATATAATATTATATAATATTATATATTCTCTAATCTATCTATTATATATCTTTCTTCTATTTATATTTAATATCTCTATTTCTATTTTTATATATATCTCTCTATAATTTTCATTCTCTATCTCTCTCTTTTCTATATATATTATTTTCTCTCTTCTTCTCTCTTTTTCTCCTCTTTTATATCTCTATTTATCTTTCTTTCTCTCTCTCTATCTCTTCTTCTCTCTCTTCCTCTTTCCTCTCTCTTCTCTATCTCTCTTCTCTTCTCTCTCTCTCTCTCTCTTCTCTCTCTCTCTATTTTCTCTCTCTCTCTCCTCTCTCTTTTTTCTCTTCTTTTCTCTCTCTCTCTCTCTCTCTTCTCTCTTTTCTTTTCCTCCTTCTCTCTCTTATCTGTTTTTCTCTTCTTCTCTTTCTCTCTTATTTTTCTCTCTTCTCTTCTTCTATTTTTAACTCTCTCTATCTTATCTTTCTCCTCTCTCTCTACTCTCTTTTCTCTTTCTTCTCTCTCTCTTTTCTCTCTCTCTCTCTCTTCTTCTTTTTTTGTTCTCTCTATCTCTATATCTTCCTATTTTCTCTCGTCTCTATCTCTCTCTTACCCTCTCATCTCTATTTTTTCTCTCTTTCTCTCTCTCTCTCTATCTCCTCTTCTCGCCCTTTTCACCCCCCCCCTACCCTTTCCTCTATCTCTCTCTTCTCTCTCTCTTTATTCTCTCTCTCTCCTCTTCTTTCTTCTCTCTCTCTCTTCTTTTTTTCTCTCTTCCTCTTCTCTCACTTCTATCTCTCTTCTATTCTACTCTCTCTCTATTCTATTTTCTTTCTCTCTACTATTTCTCCCCCCTCTTTTTCTTTTCTCTTATCTCTTTCTTCTTTCTCTATTTTTTTTATTTTTTTATCTTCTTTCCTTCTCCTCTTTTCTTTCTCTTCTTTTTTCCCTTTCTTCTTTATCCTTTCTTCTCTTCTTTTCTTATTTATTATTATTTTCTCTTTCTATCTTACCTATTTATCTTCTCTTCTATCTCTATCTCTTATTCTTTCTTCTCTATTCTCTTCCTCTATTTTCTATTTCTTTTCTCTTCTTTCTTCTTCTCTTTTTCTTATTTTTTCTACTCTTCCCCCTTCTTTTCTCTTTTTTTTTTCTCTCTCTCTCTCTCTCTCTCTATCTCTCTCTTTTCTATCTCTTTCTCTTTTCCTCTCTCTATTCTCTCTCTCTCTCTCTCTTCTCTCTCTCTCTCTCTTCTCTCTCTCCCCTCTCCTCTCTCTCTTCTCTCTTCTCTCTCTCTCTCTTCTCTGTCTCTCTCTCTCTCTCTCTCTCTCCTCTCTACCTCTCTTTTCTCTCCTCTCTCTCTCCTCTCCTCTCTCTCTCCTCTCTCTTCTCTCCTCTCTCTCTCTCTCTTCCTCCCTCTCTCTCTCTTCTTCTCTCTCTCTCTCCTCTCTGTCTCTTCTCTCTCCCTCTCTCTCTCTCTCTCCCTCTCTCTCTCTCTATCTTCTCTCTCTCTCTATTCTCTCCTCTCTCTTCTCTTCTACTCTCTTCTCTCTCTCTCTCTCTCTCTGCTGTCCCTCCCTCTCTCCCTCTCTTTCTCTTTCTCTCTCTATCTGTCGTTCTGTGTCGGCACTCCACTCACTTGTAGCGCTCTTTGGAAGTTCCTTTTCCTGTTCCCCAGCCATATTGTCTCCATTGCCTGTGTTCTCAGCTTAATGGGTTCGCTATTCTCATTCTCATTGCTGGCCATTTACTATTGTCGGGATACCTCGGCTATCCATCATGGCTAGTGTTTACAGTTCTAATGTATATGTACTCCCATCGTTTATACCCACTACCTGTTTCTTTTCCTACATTTCCTCATGCTCCCTCGTTACGCATCTCTTATGTTATCCATCTTCATCTTCCCTTCTTTGCTTCCCTGCTGCTTTTTTCACAATATATACCTTCTCATGAGGAGAGGGCCTCTGATGCTGCATGATCTTACCCATATTGTCCATATCTTGTCACTGGCGTTCCTTACTATCTGCAATACCTACACGCGCCCCCGCACGCGCACCCACCCCCCCCCCCCCCACCACCCCCACCCCCCCACCCCCCCTCTCCTATCTTTCTCTCCCTCTCTCTTCTCCATCTCTCTATCTGTCTCTCTCTATCTCTATCTCTATCTTATCTATCTACTTCTCATCTCTCTCTACTCTACTATTTCTCTCTGTCTCTCTCTTCTCTCTGTCTCTCTCTCTCTCTGTTCTCTCTCTCTCTTTTCTCTCTCTCTATTTCTCTCTTTACTCCTCTCTCTCTCTCTCTCTACTATCTCTCTACTCTTCTCTCTTCCTCTCTTCTCCTCTATCTCTACTCTTCTCTCTCTCTCCCTCTCTCTGACTCCCTCCTCCATGCCTCCCTCTCCCTCTCTCTTTCACTCGCTCTTTACGGTGGTTCCTGTCTGAGCCGCCGTGGTCCCAGCTGATCTCCATTGCGTTTTCACGTTGTGATGCTCTTGGAGTGAGTCCGTGGTAGGGTCCCCAGTTCCTTTCCACGAGAGTGCCGGTGTTACATTTTTAGGTATCTTCTCTCTTATTTTATCCGGGCTTGGGACCACACTGACTTGGGCTGGCTTGGCCCCCGTGGCTAGGTAGGCAGTCGCGGTGAAGTTCTTGCCCAAGGGAAACAACGCGGCGGTCGGTGACACGAACCCTCGAACTCAGATTACGTCGTGACAGTCTTGCGTCCGCCGCTCTAACCCTTCGGCCCCCGGGGCCTTGACGTTCATGGGCTTCCATTTTTTTCTTGGCAAGTTTTGTGCGGTGTTTGGCCATTGCCTTCCGCCGGTTTTTTTTTTTTTTTTTTTTTTTTTTTCCGAGTCACCATCTCTATTACCCGGCACTGACTTGGTCCCCCAGTGCTAGGCAGGCAATCGAGGTGAAGTTCCTTGCCTAAGGGAACAACGCGGCGGTCGTGACTCGAACCCTCGAACTCAGATTGCCGTCGTGACAGTCTTGATCCGACGCTCTAACCATATCGGCCACCGCGGCCCAAACAGACATATATTTATATATATATATATATATATATATATATTCTAATATATATCATATATATATATATATATATATATATCTATCTCTATATATTATTTTTTTCTATCTATTCTATATATATATCTATCATATCTACTATTATTTTATATCTATATATATCTATATCTATATCTCTATTTATATATCTATATATATATCTCTCTATCTTATTCATCTATCATCTATCTCTTCTATCTCTCTCTCTATATATCTATCTATATTATATATATCTATATATATCTATGTATAATTTTTTAGTGTATGTGTGTGTTTGTACAACTACATATGTGCGCTCTTGTGTGTGTGTGTGTGTGTGTGTGTGTTGTGTGTGTGTATGTGTGTGTGTGTGTGTATATGTATGTGTATGTGTATGTGTATGTGTATATGTGTGTGTGGGGGGGGTATGTGTATGTGTGTGTATGTGTGTGTGTGTGTGTGTTTGTACAAACACATATGTGTACTCTTGTGTGTGTGTGTGTGTGTGTGTGTGTGTGTGTGTGTGTGTGCCTATATATATATAGATATATATACATATACATACACATACACTTACATATATAAAACAAAAGATCTGTTCAATCGGTTTCGGTTATATGTTTGTCAGAAATGCAGATATGATTAAATACCTTGTGAAGATATCCATTCTCATTCATACCTTTTCTACATAGGCCTACTATGTGCAACATTTATACAAATACAAACATATACACATGAATTTCTTTGCATTGTGAGAAAATACGTACATGGAAAGCGCCATCGCAAGTAAAGCGTCCTTCCGCGCACGTGCTGCCTGTCCCGACCAACGAGGAAGCAGAATTCTAGGAAATGTCACGAATCTAAAACGAGCAGCACTAATAAACAAATTCTAGGAAGTTCGTCTCAGAGAGAGCATCTGCAAGGAAATTTTACGATGCGCATGAAATAGGTGCGTGCTTTCCCTCCAGCATGACGTTTATTCTGGCTATCTGAATGATTATTCAATGAATACTAGTAACATTTATAGAAAAAGTTTTGTGATATGTCGGAATTATTTCAATATTTTCCAGAGGAAGAAAGATAAAAGAAAGATGTCTAGAACAAAAGGATAAGGTTTGCAATGGAAAAAGAGAGAGAGAGAGAGAGAGAGGACTTACAAAAATTTTTCCAGTCTCATGAAATGGATATTTTGTCATGGTGATGTAGTGTCCATTTTCTGAAATACTGTATCTCTTTCGAATACCTACAGCTCACCAACGGCAAATTATATAATGAATTAGTAAATAGTAGTCACTGTCTAAGGTTTCAGCTTAGTTAAGACATGTTCGAACCACACGCGGGTGGGATTTTTAAG
>NC_051402.1:13657344-13662344 GCF_015228065.2 Penaeus monodon
TATATTAAGGAAAAGGCTTTGCTGCAATGGAACATACAAACCTTTTCTTTAATGTTCGTCCTCTCATCCTTATTTAGTTCTATATTTTACCATATCCTCATTTTTTGACTATTGTGATAATGTCCACTCTTCAAAAATCTTCCACCTAGGCAATACAAACACTACAATATGAAAAAAAAAACTCATTGTGGAGTACGTGCATTCAGAAAGATATGTGATGCCATTGTGATATATTGACACTATCTGTAAAGAGAAGCGTCTTTTAAAAACCAAACTAGGAAATTTTAAACGGAAAATAGTACCAGAGCAATATAATTTCTTATGAAAGCGACTAAAAACTAGACCATTGCATATTATACAAAGCAAACAGGTACTTACCCTTTTCATAAGAAGAGAGAAATCATATTTTACAAAAATCTTATTTCTAAGTAAACGGATCATGCAGGATATTTATCCTACAATCGAAGTCAGTACATCCATAGATTTTTACAAATGAATTATGGATAAAATATTCCAACTACTCTGTCCCGATAGACAGGGGCAGAAATGGTGGGCTAATTGTTCATAATATGAGTGTAAAAGTAAAATCGTAGAATAATTCAGATGCCCAATATAGATAGCTATGAGTACGAGATCTCCACGTGCATCGAAACACACACTCAGGTGGCAAAGTTCGAATGAAATAAACAAAAACGAAAAAAGTACATTTACATAATGAGTTATATACAAATATTAACCGTTTCCGTTAGGGATAGTATAAACCCTGTCCCTCCGGGAGTATGAATTTATAATCGTATTCCAAATTATGATTACCACAGTATTTATGCCACTACGAGTCATCAATAGCTGGCTATCACATCTGTTTTCCTATTTCCTTGATTTTCTTTTTTGCTATTATATTGTATTGACCTAAAATTATATCTCATATTGATTAATGGGATCATATAAATAATAATGATGGTGAAATATAATAATATAATATAATAATATAATTATTATTATTATTATTATTATTATTATTATTATTATTATTATTGTCATTATTATTGTTATTTTTTTTTAAATTATTATTATCATCCATCATTATTATTTATAATTATTATATTATAATCAAATTATAATTACATATTAATAATAAAAATAGAGTAATAGTAATAGTATAGTAATAGCAATCTGAGTTCGAGGGTTCGAGTCACCGGCCCGGCGCGTTGTTCCTTTGGGCAAGGAACTTCATTTCGATGCCTACCTAGCCGCTGGGTGGCTAAGCCAGCCTAAGTCAGTTGCCGTCCCCAGAACCGGTAAATAGAGATGGTGATCGTAGTATACAAACCGGGACAGAAGGCACGGCAAACCACGGCTCTAATTTGCCACGGAAAATCATGAATCCATGATCGCCAACTTCCTTGTTGAAAAGGGCACTTGAAAAAAAAAAATAATAATAAGAAGAAGAGATATATAATAATAATAATAATAATAATAATAATAATAATAATAATAATGATACAATATCATTATTGTTATTTTCATTATTGTTATTATTATTATATTATGTAATGAGAATGATAATAATATAATAATAATAATAACAATAAATAATAATAATAATAATAATAATAACAATAATGAATAATAATAAGAATAATAATGAAAACGATAATGATATCACAATGACCCTGAATCTAACCAGTGATATTATAAAGTACAAAAAATGGACGGGATATATTAAGCTAGGTCCGTATGCAACTATTTGACCCCTTGGTGGATGAGTATTTACCAGCCATCTACATGTTATAAAATAATACCGTCAATGAACATCCCTTTTCCATGCGTTGGGTTAAGCCCTCTGAATGGCTAAGATCAAACACGCACGTAAATTAAAGTCCAATATTTTCGACAGTGTACAGTACATGTTGGCAGATCGATTTGACACTCTACCGCTTTCTGAATCACTTTGATCATTAGTTATTCTTGCCTTAGTCGGATAATAAGACGTCGTTTAATCCCGATCATAAGTGAAGGTAATCAAATAGTTCAACACTTATGTTCAAATTGCTAGAGTCCGAGTTTACGTTTGCTTTTATTGTTCGGATTTTTTTTTATAACGTCGTGAAAGTAGAAAACTGAAGTACTTATGTTCTATTAATGCATACGTCGAATCAAATCGTACCTGCCAGGGCAGTCGGCATTTTTTCTTTGATGAATATGACAACAAAAGCATGCTTCATTCACAATTCAAATCAAGTTTTACAAACATCGACACTGCCTTTTCGAGACAATAAATTAATAGGTCATCTTTATTTTAGCTGCCACTTTAACGGAGACCCAGTAAATTATCGAACAAGTAATCAAGACACACGAAACTTCTCTCTCAGAGCACTAGAGAACTGGCAAATTAGTGTCCTTTTTAATTTTTATATAATATTTATCTGAATGTGCAAGCAAAATAGTCTTAATTAAACATAATTCTACAACGATTTTTTTCCTACTTGAAAGTAATTAGTGTCACTGAAGCTTTTCGTTTACATACATGGGATGGTATACTCTGTAAATTATATATTTATTTTTATATAGTATGATAAACGCAAAGTAAAATAGGTATACTCCTCTTTTTCTCGAATTCTCTTCGAAGAAGAGCCCCCTTCGAAGCACAAATAAATTTAGCTGCGGGTAGGTACGCCATAGCTGGCGACGTCCCTATAGCGCTGTGGTTGTGATAACGCAATCAGTTGTCCAGTCAGCACCAGAGAACCCGGGAGACGAAACGTTCCGGAGGGGAGCGTTGAGAGAGAAGAGAGAAAGAGGGAGGGAGGGAGGGATGGAGGGAGGGAGGGAGAGAGGAGAGAGAAGGAGGAGAGAGAGTGAGAGAGCGAGAAGAGAGAGAGGGAGGGAGGAGGGGAGGAGAGGAGAAGGGAGGGAGGGAGCGAGAGAGGGCGGGAGGGAGGGAAGGGAGAGAGAGAGAGAGAGAGAGAGAGAGAGAGAAGAGAGAGAGAGAGAGAGAGAGAGAGGAGAGAGAGAGGAGGGAGGTAGGGAGGGAAGGGAGAGAGAGTGGGAAAATTGGAAGGAGAGGCGAGAGACAGAGAGAGAGAGAGAGGAGAGAGAGAGAGAGAGAGAGAAGAGAGAAAGAGGAGGGGAGAGAAGAAGGAACAGGGATAAGGACGGAAATCCGATTGTGATAGACGAAGGGGAATAGCTCAACGGGGTCATTGTAATTTCATAGTGGCTTAGTTTTAATTTGATTCTACGTATTTCTTTCTTCAGTACGTCTGTTTACCGAGGCATTAATATAAACGCTGATGTTCCACAATAATGTTACACTATTAGAGCAGGTCAATTAAAGCAATTAATCTATGTCATTATCTGGAATTGTTATTATCTAGATTAATGACGACCAGAATTCATCCGACAAATAATTGGAAGTGTCATCAATCACCATAAACCCTTCTCATCACCGATGATTTCCATTTGCGAAGTTAGTGTTGTTAGTAAATTATTCGTATTTTATCTTGAAACGGTCAGTTATTGTTGTACCCGTCCCTGGCAAAAAGGCTACTGTAAATCGAAGCCATTAAGTACATAATTGAGGATCCCTTTTGTATAGATACTTTATATACACACACCACACACACACACACACACAACACACACACACACACATGCACGCGCACACACACACACAACGACATGCACGCTCACACACACACCACACACACACACACAACACCACACACACAAACACAAACACACACACACACACACACACCGCGCATTATTATAAATATATATATATATATATATATATATATATTATATATATAATATATATAGAGAGAGAGAGAGAGAGAGAGAGAGAGAGAGAGAGAGAGAGAGAGAGAGAGAGAGAGAGAGAGAGAGATGTGTGTGTGGTGTGGTGTGGTGGCTTCTGTCCTGTGTGTTGTGTGTGTGAGATGAGGGGGAGTTTGTAAATAATTTTACTACACTCTTATATCTGTGTTTGAAAGGCTACATTTTTCTTAATTGGACTCGCCGAGTTGATAATGACTGTATTATGTTTGTAACTCATTTCGAGAGCGATATGCTTTTTTTCCTGACTATTCGAATAAAGCATCATATTGAATCCGAACCCTCTATATGATCAGCAAAACGAAATAACAACGAAAGTAAACTGAGGCAAGAATGAGAAATAAACATCGCTTTCTTATTTTTCCAAAATCAAGCCTGAAATTCTCTACAGCGGCTGAAATCGTTTAGAGACTATTTTAGAATCAAGGGACTTTTCCTGTATTTCTAAATCTCAATAAGAAATGTCCGTAAACAATGTTACGACTTCGGCATGCAGTGTTTTCGCTTTCCTTGACATACTGCTTTCTCCTGTCTTCACTTTCTTTTTTCCTGCTCTCTCTCTTTCTCTTTCCTTCCGCTCTCATCTCTCTTTTATTATCTATCTCACTTTCTCTCTCTCTTCTCTCTCTCCGCTCTCTCTCTCTCTCCTCTCTCTCCATCTCTCTCTCACCCAGATCTTCCCTCTCTCTCTCTCCTTCATCTCTCTCTCCTCCTCTTGTATATCTATCTCACTTTTTCTCTCTCTCTTTCAATCTCTCGTCTCTCTCTCTCTCTCTCTATCTATCTATCTATCTAATCTATCTATTTATCTATCTCTCTATCTCTCATCTATCTAGCTCTCGCTCTTCTTATCTGGTCTCTATTTTCTTTTTCCTCCAGTGTTTAATTCAATCTCTCTCTCTCTCTCCTTCTCTCTCCTCTCTCGTCGTCTCCCTCCACTCTCTCTCTCTCTCTCTTCTCTCTCTCCTCTATCTCTCCTCTATCTATCTATCTATCTATCGTCTATATATCTATCTTATCTCTCTATTTCTGTCCTCTATCTACATATGATCTATATTTCTATTTCTATCTTTATCTCCAACTCCAGAAGTAAAGCAGAAACACAAAACATGTCCACTGGTACTCCGTAATTTGAATTTACAGGGCCGTTCCAAATTGTC
>NC_051402.1:13667344-13677515 GCF_015228065.2 Penaeus monodon
CACCTCCGCGACTTAAAAACATTTACCTGTTACGTGAGATATTATATTTAACTGCTTTTACGCCTCATGTAATGAGAGGAATAATGATGATGATGATGGTGATAAGAAAAATAATAAATAATATAATAATAATATAATAATAAATAATAAATAATATAATAATCATAATAGTAACAACAACAACACAACAAAAAAAAAAAAAAAAAAAAAAAAAAAAAAAAAAAAAAAAATAATAATAATAACTAATGATAATAATAGCTTACAATGAATAAATACTAATAATTATAAAATGATAATGATAATGCTAATCATCCTTAATCATTATCATTTTCATTATCATCATCATCATCATTATTAATTTTGTTATTATTACATTTTGTTTTATCATTATATTATCATTATTATAATTAAAAAATAATGACAGTAACAATTCCTTACCAAATATAGAATGATGACAGAACTTTTCATGATAGTAATGCCTGAAAAAAATGATAATGATTATAATAATATCCATATAACAAGGATAATGATAATAATAATAATTTCACTTTCATTATTATTATTACTAAACATTAATATTGAAATGTTACCAAAGTACTTATAATGACACGATAATATTAATTATAATAATAATTATTTACTGATAATAACAATAATAAATAATAAAAATAACTACGTTACTACTAATTATTTATTATAATTGCTGTTGTTTGTTGTTACCCATGATAATGATGACAATACAATGAAAATAAAAATAATCAATTTAAAGAAAATTAAAAATTTAATGATGAAATTAATTTTAAAAAAATACCTCAGAAGACTGATGATAGTAAAAAAAGTTCTACCCATTAATAACATCTTAATAATAACAATGATTATGTATAGCTATGGGAATAGTAATGATCAAATAATGGCGTGGGACAATTATGATAATAAGTTATAATAGGCCCATACTTAATATAATAAAAGTAAATTATTATTATTATTATTATTATTATATTATTGTTTTGTTTATTATTATTCATTAGTATTATTATTCTATTTGATATTTCATTTACTTATTTTTATAGTTACTGACATTATTGTAATAACGATAATGATAATAATCAATAATAATATAATACATGATATAACAATAATGATGTAAATAATTGATAATGATTATGATGGGCTGCTGCTGCTGCTGCGGAGCTGATGCTGATGATGATGATGATGATGATGATGATGATGATGATGATGATGATGATGATTGGTGGTGGTGATTATGATGATACATTATGAGAATAATGATGATTATGAAGTATAAGAACATCATCAAAAGTAATATTAGTAATAATGATACTTCGTTTAATTATATGATACATTATAAGCATTCTGAATGACGAATCCAATAATAATGTTTTATAATAAGATCACCTTTGTCATTATTTCCTATTTTTTCGAGTTATTCTTATTGTTTATTTTATTACGTATCGCCTTATTATACTACTTATTATTATTATTATTAGTTATCATTTATGTATATTATTCATTATCATTATTATTATTATTATTATATTATTATTATTGTCACTATTATTATTATTATTATTATTATTATTATTATTACAACAATTCATAAGGATAATTATTATTACTGTTATTTTTTTTATCTTTTATTTTCTATTATTGTCATTATCTTTGACAATCGTCGTCATCACGATTATTATTTTTTATTATTAATTATTATTATTATTATTATTATTATTATTATTATCATTATTATTATTTTAAATGCCATTGTTAACATTCTATTATCATTATTGTTATTAATCATTAGTATCATTATTTTTTAATTGATATCTTTTTATCATTATCATCATTATCACCATTTGTATTCCATTATCATTTGTTGTGTTTATATAGCCTAAACGTGTATTGTTTTTTAATTCAAAGACATGCCAAGATGTGCATTGATCGGAGAGAGAGAAGCGTAGAAAGTACACAATGAAAAAAAAAAGTCAATTCTGAAATCAATATATACAAGTCGTTAACGAGTGAAGGAATCAGCGTACAGCTCGCTATAAGAAAAGGAATCAGGTGGGCAGGTCGATATAAGAAAAGGAATCAGGTGCAGCTCGCTATAAGGAAAGGATCAATATAAGAAAGGGAATCCGATCCACGTGCACTTCCCTCTGACGGAAACTCGATCGGTACAGTTACTCTCGCGTAATGCGTGAGGTTCTTGTTCTCCATTTTCTTTCGGGTCACCGATCCCCGGGCCACGAGGCACTCAATGCAGGAAGAATGCCTGTTATCTCTGCCAGTTGGAAGAAACGAAAGCTGGTGATTTCTCCCATCGCTCTCCTCTCTCCCTTTTCTTCTGTGTCTCACTGTGTTTCTCTTTCTGTAAGTCGTCTCTACTTTGTTTTGCCTCTCTTTTTCCTTTCCTCTTCCCTTGCTCGTCTTCTCTCTTTGCCGATGTCTATGTGTATCTCTCCTCGCTGTCTGTCTCTCTCTCTCTCTTCGTCTCTCTCTTCTCTCTCTCCTTCTCTCTCTCTATCTCTTCCATCTACAATCTCTCTTCTGTCTCCTCTCTCCCTCCGAGTCTCTAAGAATCTCCGGCTGTCTACCCCTCCTCGATCTCCTCTCTCTCTCTCTCTCTCTCTCTCTCTCTCTCCTTTCCAAAATTCTCAATACTTCGTCCATGTCAGTCTGTGCCTTTTCTCTGACATTATCTGCAATCCTCTTATTTTTATTATCCTCCGTGTTCCCTTCTCCTTTCCGGCAGAACGCATACACCACACACACCCACACACCTCTCTCCGTTGTGGTTTTGCTTGCTCACTAAAAGCCTTATGCTTTTTTTATTATTTTTCCTTGGGTGCATCATTCATGTAAGAGAAAGAAATAGAGACAGACATAGAGACAGAGACAGACAGAGAGAGTAGAGTGAGAGAGAAAAAAGTGAGGGAGAAAAGAAAAAAAAGTACAGACTGAAAGAGAGATAAATCAACGGACAGAGAGACAACCACGGAGGACGGAAAAAAAATCTTTTGTATCTGTGTTACGCGACGGAAAGTCAAGAGTGAATGGGATATACGCTAATAGTCACCCTTCGATTAGCATCATAGTTGATCATCTCGAACTCTGATACCAGAACACATAAGTGGGGGGCGGGATCTTGCGTAGGTTCTTCAGGACGACATAACAACGTCACGTCCACTCTGCCTTCTTGGGCGTACAGGTCCGGCCCCGCCGTGATGTGTGCTCCGGCTCTGTGTGGAGGAATCGGGGAAAAAAACAAATAAACAAATAAAATAATAATAAATATAATATATATATATAAATAAGTTCATAGATAACGTAAATATGGTTTTATATGTTTATGCCGCCTGTCTAAAAAGTACTGATTTGTGCCATACATTTAGAATTAATAAGTAATGATCTAGTAATATAAGCATGTTCATTGCATAAAACAGATCGGATTTATTTTTTTTTATACTACCCTATGACCATGAGTGTTTGTTAGTATTCGCATAGCGTGATTGTGTAGATAACTGACACTCATAAACGGCCTGAATCTCTTGTCTGAACGTAATTTAATATGCAACGTCCCATCCCTGTGCGAGAATAACGTATTTCTAAACTGCCTATATATGTATATATAATATAATATATTATATATATATATATATATATATATATATATATATATAAAAGTGTATATATATATAGGTATATATATAATATATATATAATATATATATCTATATATTATAGATATATATATCTTATATATATAAATGTATATATTATATATAATTATACATATATATATATAATATATATATAAATATAGTATATATAATATATTATATATATATATATTATATATATATAGATATTATATATATATATATATATATATATATATATTATATATATATATATATATATTAGATATATATATATATCTATATATATCATATATATATATATATATATATATATATATAATATATATATATATATATATATATATATATAGGGGGTATATATATATATATATATATATATTATATATATATATATATATATATATATATTATATATATTATATATATATATATATATATATATATATATATATACATATATATATATATAGTATATTATATATATATATATAATATATATATATATATATAGAAATATATATATATATATTATATATATTATAATATATACATAATATAGGCAGTTTTTAGAATACGTTTTTCTCCCGCCACCAGGGAAAAAAATGGACTTGCAATATTAAATACGTTCAGACAAGAGATTCAGGCGTTTATGAGTGTCAGTTATCTACACATCCGCCTATGGGAATACTAACCAACACTCATGGTCATCAGGTTAGTAAAAAAATATCTATCTGTTTTATGCATGAACTGACTTATATTACTAGATCTACTTTATTAATTCTAAATGTATGGCACATCAGTAACTTTTTAGGACAGGCCTGCATAACATCTTAAACCATATTACGTTTATCTAATTTACTTATTTTATATATTATATATATATTTATTATTACTTTTTATTTGTTTTATTTGTTTTTTTTCCCCTGATTCCTCCACACAGAGCCGGTATCACACATCACTGGCGGGCCGGACATGTACGCCCAAGAAGGCATTGACGTGACGTTGTTATGCTCGTCTGAGAACTACGCATCCCGCCCACTTCTTGTTCTGTATCACGAGTTCGAGATGATCAACTATGATTCGAAATCGAAGGTGCTATTAGCGTATATCCATACACTGCTTTGACTTTCCTTCTGCGTTACCACAGATACAAAAAGTTTTTTTCCGTCTGTGTGGTCTCTCTGTCCGTCTTATTTATCTCTCTGCTCAGTCTGCTACTTTTTTTTTCTTTCTCTCCCTCCCTTTTTTTCTCCTCTCACTCTTACTCTCTCTGTCTGTCTCTGTCTCTATTTCTGTCTCCCTCTCTCTCTCTCTTACATATGGATGCACAAGGAATAAAGCATAAGGCTTTTAGTGAGCAAGCAAAACCCCCACGAGAGAGGTGTGTGGGTGTGGGTGTGTGTGTATGCGTCTGCGGAAAGGAGAAGGGAAAACGGGGGGGGGGGAAGGATAATAACATAAGAGGATTGCAGATAATGTCAGAGAAAGGCCACAGCTGACATGGACGAAGTATGAGAATTTTGTAAAGGAGAGAGAGAAGAGAGAAGAGAGAGAGAGAAGAGAGAGAGAGATAGAGAGGAGAGAGAGAGAGAGAGAGAGAGATACAACAGAGAGATAGGATACACATAGACTGCAAAGAGAGACGACGAGCAAGGGAATGAGGAAGGAAAAGAGAGGCAAACAAAGAGAGACCGCCTTACAGAAAGAGAAACACAGTGAGACACAGAAGAACGGAGGATAGCGAGGGAGAATCACCAGCTTTCGTTGCTTCCAACTGGCGAAGATTAAAGGCATTCCTTCCTGAATTCTAGTGCCTCGTGACCTGTTCGGTGACCCGAAAGAAAAAGGAGAACAAGAACTCCAGCATCCAGAGAGTAACTGTACCGATCGAGCTTCCGCAGAGGAAGGTGCAATGGGATCGGATTCCCCTTTCTTATTTGAATTCCTTTCCTTATAGCTAGCTGCACCTGATCCTTTTCTTATACGACCTGCACATGATTCCTTTTCTTATAGCGATGCTGTAGCTGTGATTCCTTCACTCGTTAACGACTTGTATATGATGATTTCAGATTGACTTTTTTTTGTTCATTGTGTACTTTCTACGCTTCTCTCTCTCCCGATCAATGCAACATCTTGGCATTTCCTTTGAATTAAAACAATACACGTTTAGGCTATATTAAACCAAACAATGATAATGGTAATACAAATGGTGATACTGATGATAATGATAAAAAGAATATCAATCAAAATAATGATAATAGGATAATAACAATAATGATAATAGTAATGTTAACAATGGCATTAATAATAATAATAATGATAATAATAATAATATAAACCACTCATAATACTATCATATAATATAATAATAATAATCGTGATGACGACGATGATCATAATGATAATGACAATAATAAAATAAAAGATAAAAAAATAACAGTATATATTATCCTATGATATTGTTGATAATAATAATAATATAATAATAATAATCATAATATTGACAATAATAATAATAAGTAAGTAATAATAATAATAATGATAATAATAATAATAATAATGATAATTGAATAATAATTATAATAGTAGTAATAATATGCGAAATAATAATAATACCAATAAGATAAACTCGAAAATGGAATATGAAAAAGGTGATCTTATTATAACATTCTTATTGGTTATTCGTCCATTCAGAATGTCTTATAATTAATCATATAATTAAACGTAAGTATCATTAATTCTAAATTACTTTTGATGATGTTTCTTATACTTCAATAGCAGCATTATTCTCAGTAATGTTATCTCATATCACCACCACCATCATAATCATCATCATCATCATCATCATCATCATCATCATCATCATCATCATCATCTCATCACCACCACCATCAATCATCATCATCATCATCATCATCATCATCATCATCATCATCAGCATCAGCAGCGCAGCAGCAGCAGCAGCATCACTATCGATTATCATTATTATCATCAATTATTGTTATATCATTATTATATTATTATTGTTATTATTATCATTATCGTTATTACAATTAAATGTCAGTACTATAAAAATCCGTAATGAATAATTATCAAATAGTATCATAATAATAATAAAACTAACAATAACAATAATAATATAATAATAATAATAATAATAATTATTATTATTATAATTTTTATTATTGCCCCTATTAGAACTTATATCATAATTGTCAGCATTATTGTTCATTACTATAGTATCACTAAATCAATTGTTATTATTAAGATTGTTATTAAGGTATTATTTTTTTACTATCATAAGTATTCTGAGTATTTTTTTAAAATTAATTGCATCATTAAATGTTTATTTCCTTTAAATTATTATTTTTATTTTCATTGTTATTGTCATCATTATCATGGTAAAAACAACAACAGCATTATAATAATAATTAGTAGTAGTAGTTATTTTTTTTATTATTATTGTTATTATCATATAATTATTAATAATTACTATTCTCATTGTCCCATTATAAGTAACTTTGGTACATTTTCAATATTAATGTTAGTAATAATAATAATAAAGTGAGAATTATATCATTATCTGAATCCTTGTTATAGGGATTATTTATTATTATCATTATCATTTTTTTTCAGCATTACTTATCATTACAAGTTCCTGTCATCATTTCTATTATGGTAGATTGTTACTGTCCCTTATTTTTAATTATAATAATGATATGATAATGATAAAAAAAATGTAATAATACAGTAATAATGATGATGATGATGATAATAAATGATAATGATAATGATGATTTATCATTATCATTAGCATTTTTTATAAATTATTAGTATTATTTCATGGTAAAGCATGTATTATC
Organism: Penaeus monodon; assembly: GCF_015228065.2. NCBI lineage: Eukaryota > Metazoa > Arthropoda > Malacostraca > Decapoda > Penaeidae > Penaeus > Penaeus monodon. Next base: position 13,674,888 of record NC_051402.1, read on the forward strand.
ATTATTATTATTATTATTTTTTTTTTTTTTTTTTTTTTTTTTTTTTTTTTTTTTTTTGTGTTGTTGTTGTTGTTTACTATTATTATTATTATTATTATTATTATTATTATATTATTATTATTATTATTATTATTTATTGTTTATTATCACCATCATCATCAATCATTATTCCTCCTTCATTATCATGAGGCTTAAAGAAAGCAGTTAAATATAATCTCTCACGTACAGGTTAACTGTTTTAAGTCGCGAGGTGAGAGTGAACTCCTGCCTAACAGGTGTAAGCAACAGGAAGTTCTGGTAATTTACACCTGCGTCCCAGCTAATGCCAGGCCTTCATCAGTGGTCCTTCATGTTATTACAGGGTGGGTATCTCGAAACGGTTCTTAAAGTGTCTGATTACGACATTAAATCCGGTGTGCCTGTATGGTAAGACTAAGTATGGATTCGTAATTTGGGTGTAAGAGTGTATGCTGTACAAGCTCCGAAGGATTTGTATTTATATTTGTTTATCATTTCTACTCTAACCCCAATAAGCCTGGATGCAAAAAATGTAAGACATGTGCACAGTTTTTTTTGTTGTATTTGTTTGATTTGTGATTGTCTTTATCTATAGATGGTTCTATAGGAGGCATATCACCCTAGGAATTAATTACTAGATCCCCCGTATCTGTGTACCCTCCTTCCTAGAGTTTTAGAAATATTCAATTTATTTTTATTGCTATTATTATAATGCCCATAATTATAGTAACCATAAATACAATCAGCGTAAATATAAATCATAGTATAGTATAATAAGAGCAAAAGTTATAACATTAAACAGAGAGATGAAAAACAAAATCCGGAAGGCTTTATAAAAGGTATATCGTATAGGATTTATGTACATCCCTCTTTGTTGAATATTTAATACCCGTTGCCCTCATTCCCGTCTGTGTATGTCAGCTGGCATTTATGACAATGATGTCTCGCCATAAAGACCACTACATTTGTGTTGTGAGTGTTCTTTATTACAAGTTTCTCTGCTATAACTTGTTATTGATGTACACATAATCGCTCGTTTGGATCAGGTGTCTCGTGCATTGCTGCAGGTAAAAGCAATTTTTCTCCTGGTTATTATTATTATTTTTTTGTTCTGTGTTACGTCATTACTATTAGTCTCATATCATTATTATCGTTTTAGTTTTATCAGTGTTATTTTTCCTTTTTATCATCCTTATCGACCATCGCAAACATTATCGTCAACTATTCTTATTCTTATCATTATTATTATCATTATCATCATTATCATTATATTATCATAACGGTTATTATTACTCTTTTTATTATTATTTAGTTATTATTATTACTATTATATTATTTATTATTATTATTATTATTATTATTATATTATTATTATTATTATTATTATTATTATTATTTTTATTTTTTTTTATTATTACTTTTATTATTTTTTTTTTATTAAATTATATTATGATTATAATTATGAATATATGTTGTGAAAAAAATCGAAACCGGTCAAATCGTCTTTTGTATTGTGAAGGTTTCATTCCATTCATACTTTTTAATTTTTGTTAACTGAATCGTTTTCAAATATCATTCATATATGTATTAATGTATATGCTTATATATTGTATATTTAAAATATTATAAAATTTTATATATATATATATAATAATAATTAATATTATATATATATAATTATAAATAATATATGTATTATATGTATATAAATGCACTATTAAAATGAAAATATATTATAATATTTATATATAAATTATTATATATAATTATAATAAAAAAATTAATTTTTTTCTTCTTTTTCTTTTTTTCTTTCTTTTATATATATATATAAAATTTTATATATATATATATATAAAATATATTTTAAAATTTAATATATATATATATATATTTTATATATATATATATATAATATATATAATAAATATATAATATATATTTTATATATAAAATATATATATATTATATATTAATAATATTATATATATATATATATATTAATATATAAAAAAAAAGAAAAAAAGAGAAAAGAAAAAAAAAAATTAAAATTTATATATATATATTATATATTAAATTTTAATAAATATTAATAATATATATATATGTGCATTTAATTATTGCATTTATATACATATATAAATATTATATATATAATATTTATATATATATATATATATATATATATATTATATTATAAATATATATATAATATATAATATAATATATTAAGCATATACTATAATACATATAATCATATATAATCGATTCCTGTTAAACAAATTAAAAAAAGTATAAATGAGAAGATACCTTCACAATACAAAAACGTTTTTTGCCCTTTTTCGATATATCTTAAACATACATATATATCATAATTAAAATCATAATGTAATTAAAATAATAAAAAAAATAAAACAGTAATAATAATAATAAAATAAAAATAATAATAAAATAATAATAATGATAAAAATGATAATAATAATAACAATAATAATAAAAATATTAATGATAAAAAAATTTAAATAAAAAATAATAAAAATTTAATAATAATAAAAAATAATAATAATAATAATTAATAAAATAATAATAAAATAATAATAAAAAAAATTTAAT
>NC_051402.1:13677615-13682615 GCF_015228065.2 Penaeus monodon
TATTATATATAATATTATATATATATATATATATATATATATATACATAAACATACCACAACACCACACACACACACACACATATATATATATATATATATATATATATATATATATATAATATATATATATATATATATATATATATATCATCATCATCAAGGGACTAACATCGACGGGGGCCGCATCCACCCTTTGCTTCCAATCATGAAGATCCCTCTTGACGAGTATTCAGGCAGCCCCTCGGACCATTTCTAACTCCACGCGATAAGTCTCTTCGATCTGCCCAAGCTATGACCTCCTAGGTCGTCCCACGGGCTTCCTCCAGCCAGGATTGTCTCGCAGACAGACAACCTGATGGGCAGAGTCATCAACAGGAAAACGAGTTAGGTGGCCATATAGCCCGAGTTGGGGATTCCGGCTTATGCAAATAACAGGTCCCATGTCAGTCTCACAGTGTAGCCGTCAGTTGGAAACATGGTCCTGTAACCCATGATCCGGCAAAGAGACTTGTTACAAAAGGCATCAAGACGAGACTCCAAGGCACTAGATAGCATCCAGTTTTGCTTCCACAGATTAAAACTGGCAGTATCATGGCCTTGAAGACATGTAGTTTGGTCCTTCTGCATAGGTACCGACATCTCCAAATGCTCTTGTTGATGGAGTTCATGGCTCCTGCTGCCAGGCCAAATCCATCTACTGACTTCTTGGTCTGACAGCCCAGAGATATGGACTACACTACCAAAGTTTGCAAAGCTCTCTGTGGCTTCAGCGTCCTCATTGCAAGCATGGATTGACTGAACAGGGTTTTCCTAACAGGCCCCCGGAGTCCTGAATCTTGGTCTTGGTCCAGGAGACCTCTAGGCCCAAGGGCTTCGACTCATTGATAAACAAATCAAGAGCTGCAACCAGTGATTCCACAGACTTAGATAGGATAGCAACATCATCAGCAAAGTCAAGGTCTGAGATATTGATATTGCCCAGTATTGCTCCACACTGACTTTGGAAAGTAGCTCTGCCCATTATCCAGTCCATGCAGGTGTTGAAAAGAGTTGGTGCAAGGACACAGCTATGCCTCACCCCTGAATGAACAGGGAAGAAGTTCAACAGGCCCCCACCACACTTTACAGCACATTCAGTACCGGTATGTAGGCTTGCTAATAGGCCAATAATCAATATCTGAATTTCCCTAAATCTCAGAATCTCCTATAGCAATTCTCAATGCACGAGTTAAACACCTTTTTGAGGACAATATAGGCTGTAAGCAAACCATGACTGAACTAACGACGGCGTTCCACAATTACTTAAAGCGCTAAGATACAGTCTATTGTGAACTTGCCAGGAGTGGATCCAGACTGCTCCAGTCTCTGGTGCCTTAGCAGGTGATCACAAATCCATTTCAGAAGAATGTGGGCAAAAACTTTGCCTGGTATACTGAGCAGTGTAATGCCACGGTAGTTGCTACAGTCCCAATGACCCACTTTTCTCTTCCAGAGAGGGATGGCCACGCCCCTCAACAGGTCAGGAGGAATGGAACCAGACTGTCATATGGCAGGCATGCAAGCTCAGCGCCATAGGTTCACCCTCAGCCTTTATCAGAGATATGACATATGCCTGCAGCTTTCCCACTCTTCAGCCTAGAAATCGCCATCCTAACCTCAGTTAGGGTAGGTTCCTCACTGATGGGTGGGTATGGCGCAGGTATTGTGATACCTGTGCATCCAAACTAACTGTTGGAGGGTCAAAATACTCAGTCCAATGTTCACGAACCCCAACATGATCTGAGAAGATCTGTCCATCCACTGAGCAGACTGCAGTCATCTGCAAGGAGGGCTTAGAGTTCAGTTTCGTCAGGGGCCTGGTAGGTAGGACAAAGGTCATTTACCAAGAAATTGCCTTCGACCTCCTCAGCAAGATTCCTGATGAACTGTTCCTTTGTCCTTCTCGGCGGTGTCCGGTGTCTGAGTACCATTCAGCCAATTCATGTAATATGCTTCAGTGGCCTCCAATGTCTCCAGAGAGATGAAATTCTGCCTTGCCCTCAGGCATATGCCAATGGACTCCTGTGCTGCTGTGAGTGTTTCTCACTTGAAGGACTCTTACAGAGCAACTGGGTCCTTCAGTTTTTCAAGTTCTGTGAATCAATCAGAGACTGCTGTGGGGAACCCACGGGCATACTCACCCTCCCTCAGTCTGTCCAAGTGAAACACCCTACACTGGCCATTGGAGGGACAAGGAGTTTTGAAGTGGACCCATAGGATAGCGACTACCAGCTTATGGTCAGTGCCACAAAACTCAGCAATCCGGTAAACCTTTCAATTCTGAAGGATCCTTCATTGAATGCTGACAAGAATGTGGTCAATCTCCTTGGCTACAGTACCTGTATTGCTATACCATGTCCAGCATTGCAAGTTGGAACGCTGATACCAAGATCCAGAAATCCTCAATCTCTGGGACCTAGCAAAGTCCGGAGAAGGAGGCTGTTCTCGTTGCTGGGATCATCTCCTGAGCCATGGGAGCCAACCGACATCTCATAGCAAGTTCGATCACAGCTGGATACTGCACTGTAGTGGTCCAGAACAATGTGAATGTCTCGCCAGGGGCAATTGTCTGCCACAGATGTGAGTTTGGTGTAGAACACTTCTTTCATATCGATTTTGCAAACATCGGTAGGAGTGTACACAGCAACAAGAGACAGGAGACTAAAAGCATACTTCAGTCTCAATGCTATAATACACTCATCAACTGGCGTTACCTTAACTACCTTGTAGTTAATTGCTATGGCTACTCCCTGGAAGTAATGACCATCACCACGGCCCGACCAGTAGTAGGTGTACGCACCCTTACTGATTGTGCTGCTGCCAGGTCTTCTCACCTTCGAGAGGGTAGCCACCTCAACTCCCAACCAGTCTAATTTCCTTAGTACCGGAGGTAACTGCTCGTCCTGCCACAAGGACCGGATGGCCTAACTAGATAGCTCACCTGAGTTTAAACCTCAGGCAGTCGCTCTGGGTGGAGCTATCTCTGCCATCCCTGCCACACTACCCCAAAAAGGTGGCCGGCAGGCTAAGGGGTCTGCTTGTGGGGTTCCCTTGGGTTTTGCCTCACAGGCCTCCTATACCCCAATATTTGCCCTCCAACGGGACCCACAGCCTACCTCGCTTGCTGGGTGGAAGGGACAGCACCACTCCCCCAAGAATATCCATTTATTTTAGATGCTGCCGATAAGTTATCTGGGGGAAGAAGGGCTGGCAAGGCCCATCTCCCCCGAGCCGCCCATTAACCCGTGGGTCCCCTGCTGCTCCAAGATCCCCCACAGTTTAGCCTGGGACTGCAAGGTGCCCAGTTCCCATGGGTGGCCAAGACGAGGCACTGCAGAAGTCTCGATGAAAGAGAGCCTGTGAACTGGCAGGGGAGGCTTATGCAGAACTGCTTCCTTTTTCGCACTAGGCTAGCCAGTGGTGGCAGCTGCAAGCGAGAAAACATGCGACACTATAAGCATGAAGGACCCACCAATATAGGTATATGTGTATATATACATATACACATATACATATACATACACATACACATACACATACATGCAGACACATATGTGTACATATGTGTGTGTGTATGTCTGTCTATCTATCTATCTATCTATCTATCTATCTATCTATCTATCAATCTCTCTCTCTCTCTCTCTCTCTCTCTCTCTCTCTCTCTCTCTCTATATATATATATATATATATATATATATATATATATATATATATATATATATATATATATATATATATATATATATATATATATGTGTGTGTGTGTGTGTGTGTGTGTGTGTGTGTGTGTGTGTGTGTGTGTGTGTGTGTTTGTGTGTGTGTTTGTGTGTGTGTTTGTGTGAATACACACGCATTCATACAAAGATCTTCAGCCAGAGAAGAAAACAAAAGAATTCCAATTAAAGATTGTGGTTACAAGTAAATTCCTCCCATTAAATTCGAGATCTCCATAAACATCCCAGGATGGCGGCGCAACAATACAATTATCGTAGATCGTACAACTGATAAGACCGACAAATATGAAATTATATCCCGGAAACTTCCATTGTAGAATGATTTTACTTCCATAGTTCTGACATTCCTCTTGTCTTAAAAGCGGCCTCAACCACGCTCCAGGGATCGTGGTCATTCGCGTGGAACAGAGGGAGCTGACACAAGCAGTCGCAAATTGTGAAGATTTCATACACAGGCTAAGAGATGGTCCTGAAATATCATCTGCAGTGACAATGGCGAACTAAGTCATTATTTACGGTTTGCTTTCCGCGGAATTTTAGTGTAAAGGGCGCCTGTAACAGGTCTAATAGGAAGGATTTGACAACTGCAGTTGGCTCCTATTTTCGTGATCTGAATTGTAGTATTGAGTAATCCGTCTTCATACTTTAGGACAGTCACGTAAGAAGGAAAATAAGTAGATTCATAAAGTAAAAAAACAAGCTAATGATAATGAATTAAATAACTTACTTTAATGTAAAAAGCGTAGCGTGAAGCCGTATTCCACGCCTTTATGGAGAGTCGCACATAGTAGATATTGATGATTACGAGACAGAAAAGGGTGTCACAGTTACACATGGATATTAGCTACTTCTGGTATAAAAAAAAAAAAAAAGAAAGAAAAAAGAAAAGAAAAAAAAGTAAGAAAGAAAGAAAAGAAAAAAAAGAAAAAAAAAGAAAAAAAGAAAAAAAGAAAAGAAAAGAAAAGAAGAAAAAAAAAAATATATATTAATAATATATATATATATATATATATATATATATATATATATATATATATATATATATATATATATATATATATGTCTTCTAAAGCAAAATGTTTATTATGCCCCTCTATCATTACTACTGCTTTTGCTATTATCACTACACCCTTTAATTTTTATTGTTATGATCACAATGCGCCTTGCTACAATGATGATGCTGATTATGATGATTGCGATAATGATGATGGTGATGAAGAGGCTG
>NC_051402.1:13695115-13697085 GCF_015228065.2 Penaeus monodon
GGGAAACGGAGTGAATGTAGAGACAGACTTATAGATTGGTGTAAGGAGATAAATCTAATCATCACGAATACCAAGCGTCGATATGCATGAATTTGTGCTTGTGATAGAGCCTTAACCCAAGTCGAGTATGTTATGATCAGTTCAGGATCCCGGAACGCAATCAAAAACTCCTGAGCATATTCGGGTGCAGACACAAATTCAGATCACAATCCAGTAATAATAAATTTTACTTTGTCCCTCAAAAAGCTGAAGAAAAAGAAGATTGCCCACAATTTTGATCTCGTACATTGCAAACCAATGAAGAGGTGCGATTTTTTTTTTTTTTTTTTTTTATCTATCAGAGGTTTCGTACAATGGCATTGATCATCGTTTTGGTGCCTTCGTTGAGAACATCCAAACGGCAACTTCTAAGACAGCAGAAAAGACCAAGCCCTCATCAAACTTGTTCCACCCAGATCTCAAAGTTTCAAAACAACATGAAATATGTAATATGAACTAGTAAACAATCTTTACAAAAAGGAATGTAAGAAAGCCAAAGAAAAGTGGCTGCAGGGGAAATGTGATGTCGTTTAGTATCTCATTTGTAGTTCCAAATAGATGTTCTAAAGGATAAGAAAGATCACTGGTCAGCGGTCCTTTTTCAAAGTAGGAGACGGCCGTATTCTCCACGAAACCGAGGGTGTCAGTGTTCGTTGAGAAGAGTATGCTCAAGAACTTTTGGACGATGCGCAAGAGCCGAAAGATCTAGTCCCGGAAGCTGTCACATCTGGTCCACCAACTCTAAAGTAAGAAGTGCGTTGGTCTCTACAACTAAAGAAATTTGGAAAAGCTGCGGTGTATACGTCGAAATGCTCAGGGCTTTAGGAGAGAAAATTATTGATCTCATCTGAAACTTTCTAAATATCTATGAAGCATACATGTTACCTAAAGAAATGACGAAATCAGCATTCACTGCCCTACCGAAGGTCCCAGGAACGCTTGAGTGCTCACAATATCGCACAATTGTCTTACGTTGCATATTCTTTAAAAAATACTGAAAATCATCTTACAGAAGACCAGAAGACACATGCTACTTGAGATACCAAAGACTCAGTTTGGGTTTATGAAGGATAAAGGTACGAGGAATGCCATCTCCGTTATGAGAATGCTTGCCGAGAAAGCCATCCAACACCAGCAAAACAACTACTTGGTTTTCATAGACTATCAAAAAGCTTTTGATAAGATCCGGAACTTAGAATTGTTCAAAATCCTTGCAAATATCCGGATAGATGACAAAGATATAAGATTAATTCAATCAGTCTTCTAAGAGCAACTTGCAGCGGTCCGCATATATGATGGAACAACTAACTGGTTCCCCAAAAGCTTTTTGGTACTGTTGTAGAAGCCAGCGAACGTCTTAGCTCCATATCAATAGCAAGAAAACAAAATACATGGTGGTTTCAAAGTCGGGAGTCCCATCAACTTGTCCACTGAATCAAGGAGAAATAGAAATCCAACAGGTCTCCTCCTTCAATTATTTAGGAGCTCTTGTCACTTCAGATGCTCGTTGCAAGAAGGAAATCAGACACAGAATCGGACTAGCAAAAAATGCATTCTTCAAACTCCGGAACAGACCACAAACTCGCAGTACAAATATAAATCAAACTCTCGTATATGATTGCAAGTCCTGGACTCTAACGGCTATAACTGGGCGCAATATAGAAGCCCTGAAATGTGGTTCTACCGCAAGATGTTACACACTACTTACACCGACCGAGTGTCCAACGCGGAGATCCCCAGAAGAGTCGGACAGGGACACGACAACTCAAATTCCTCGGACATGCAATCCGTAAAGGTACATTCGAAAACCTTAGCCTAAGCGGTAGACTTGAAGGCTCGAAATGGACAAAGAGTAACATTCCTCGATACTTTCAATATACAAACACTTGGATGCCTCTGGGAGAAAGCTCAACAAAGCGAATCATGGTGCC
>NC_051402.1:13702185-13712185 GCF_015228065.2 Penaeus monodon
CTATTGCCTCATTTCTCATTCTTGATTCCTCACTGGCTTATTCATGATCATTACAAATTCATTTATTGGTTAATAAATAGGAAATGGATTCTGAATACAAATTGAGCTGCTCTGGTATTTGTAGATATGCATTCATAAAATTCATTTATGAATAATATCAACTGAGTGAGTGCGTGAGTGTGAGCGTGTATAACGGGTATAGAACCCAATTACATTGGCTTGCAAGGGTATTGATACTGGTATTCGGCTTGACTCTTTATTTCTTAGAGTTGACACCACGCAGTATAAGACACGACATGTTTAGTTATACGGGTTATCGGGCCGCGCGGAGGTCATGGTCAGCCGCCCGGAGAGAGGGCGGAGCTGACCTTAGTGCGGTGGTAGCTTAGCACGAACTCCCCCGGAGGGAGGCGAGAGGTGACCCTACCGCGTCGGTGCTTCACACGAACTCCCGGTCAAACGAGGTCAGATATAAAATGTGACCTCCGCCCTCGCTGAGCGGGTGGTTCTTATTTGTGACATTTGGATCCACGTGGAAAACAGCCACGTGGTCCACTGGTAATAGAAATAGAATTATCCACATCCTGTAACAGAAATAGAATTATCCACATCTTATATTGCTCGGCCACCTACTCGCGCCTCGCCCTCGAGGCGCCTTCAAGGGTGACCTAACTTGGCTGGTCGTCTCGTTCTCGTGCGTTGTCCTGGTTCAACTTCGTGGCTGCTCGTCCATGTTGTCCTCATCCTCCTGGTCCTTGGTGTAATCTGTCCGTTCTCGATGTTCACACGTCCTCGAAAGTCTCGCACAGGTCCTCCTTGACTTCAGATTCGTCTTGACCTCCTCGTAGTCCTGGCCCAGGCCTAACTCGGCGGCGTCCTCGTCCACACGTCCTCACAGATCTCGTCCAGGTCCTTCTCGCGTCCACACGTCCTCGTAATCTTCGTCCGGATCTACGGGCGTCGGGCAGGGGCGCATCTCGGGCGGCTTATACCTGCGCTACGAGCTCCTGAGTTGACCGGATCTGCAGGCGTCGCCAGGCGTCGCCTATGCACAGCATTCTGGGGCGACTGGTACCTTTTCTGACGAAAATCTTGGTCCGTGGGCCTATGGCGATCTTCGATGACGTCCTTCTCACAGCATCCTAAGGGTCCTCCTTCGGTGCCGTGTCGGTCCGACTGCAATATAAAGTCGGGAGCAGATCATACACGTAAGGGCCAGAGTAAGAGAAAAAGAAAGGCAACAAGAAGATGGGGTGGTAGTTCCCACTATCAAGACAATTCCGGTTATTCATAACAATTTACGGTTTTTAATGTTGGTTTTTAACTTATTTTCGTCTTTTTTTTTCATTTTGTGTTTTATTTTCACAAAGGTAAAGAAGAAAATAGAAGAGGGAGATGTCAGTAGCGGTCCGCATAGACCTATTTGAACTACCAACCATCTCTGATAGATATGAGAATAGATAAGGGAACGACATCGGCGATCCGCGAAGATCTATTGAACCATAGTCGTCACACAGATAAGAAATATATGTAACTTGTACTTTATGTACGAACCACTCGTCACGACGGACAAAATTGCGGGCTAAAGAGATACATAATAAATCTTTACGCCGGCACTAAGACAATGAAAAGGGTCAGTGTCTTTTATCCTGTGTGTGTGAGTGAGCTGAATGTGTGTGTGTATGCGTGTGTGAGTGACAGCTATCGTTATGAGAGGGAAGCGAGAGTGACCTCACACAGAGAATGAATCATAACAACGAATATTAACGTTCACTATAACAAAACTGAAGTAAATTAGCAATGCTAGCTATTTAAGATTATTTCAACTACCACATTGAATTCAACATATAATGATATGCGACAGAATGTACGCATAATGAATGGTGACATAAAAAAAAATATTCGCCAAATTTTTATCAAGCAAATCTTCTCGGGGTCAGAAATCTGAACTGCCGAGGTACATGTCTAGCTTTGCACGTCAGACTTCAATAAAACTCAATAACGGGGGGATCCTATACCCAAATGCCGTATATGACTGAAGCGACTCGAGCCAGGAATATAATATCCTGCTCTCTTCTGCGTATCTGTAATGGGCGCTCGCAAAATTCCCGAAGGATATATAATTCACGAATCACACAAACGCTTGGGGGGTACCCAAAACATGCAAGCGACTTCAAGAGGGTGAGAAAGGTGTGATTAATAAGCGAATAATGATTCTAGCTTAAACCCTAGTCCTACATTAATTAACGGACGTAACCGCGGGTCACACCGACTCAAAGGGAGCCGAACGAACGAATAACTTCGGTTATTGCACCTACTCTCGAACGACGGAGCGCAGATCTATTAGGCGTTTACGCAACCCCGGGGCAATATCGGGCAATCCTGTGCACTATGATATGGGGGAAGATCCTACGCTATATCCAAATAATACAATTTTTGTTACCTGCTTCGCTCTAGCGCCGATAGAACGTGTCACCAAAAAGCAATGTAACAATGATATGTTTGCTTCCAAATTAGAGGGAACCAAGCGGTCATCTGACCCCTACCCACGCCGCCACCGACCGGGAAAAGAGAAGTGAGGTCAGGTCAAGACAGGAAATTAACCTTTTTCTAATCCAAAGTGACCGCAAAAGAAAGAAAAGGGAAGGTCAGGTCGGGGGGCGAGGGTTAGGAACGAGATAAAATGAAATGATATTCGTGATAAGATAAAATCACGAACGCGTTAAATTCGTTGCAGATGAAACAATATAAATCTCTAAAAACGAGAGAAAATAATTAATTACTTTACTAACGAACGATATTCATGTTTATTGATCACATACTCGATCGCACGGAAATACGATCTGAGGTGGAAGAATAGTGGAGAACGTGCCATTTGCTGTCATTAGCACCTTTTAACCCAACAAAAAACAACGGCTTAACACATGTATGGGAGAAGAAGGGAAAAGAAATAAGACAGAGGGCCCAACGTGTACTTACGTGTTTTTTTTTTCTTAGCCATGTTTTGAAGCGGTCGAGCGGATTTTCTTCGGAGATTTGCGTTCATGCTGCGAGCCGGAAGGACGCAGCGCCACCCTGCCACCAGATATAACGGGTATAGAACCCAATTACATTGGCTTGCAAGGGTATTGATACTGGTATTCGGCTTGACTCTTTATTTCTTAGAGTTGACACCACGCAGTATAAGAACACGACATGTTTAGTTATACGGGTTATCGGGCCGCGCGGAGGTCATGGTCAGCTGCCCGGAGAGAGGGCGGAGCTGACCTTAGTGCGGTGGTAGCTTAGCACGAACTCCCCCGGAGGGAGGCGAGAGGTGACCCTACCGCGTCGGTGCTTCACACGAACTCCCGGTCAAACGAGGTCAGATATAAAATGTGACCTCCGCCCTCGCTGAGCGGGTGGTTCTTATTTGTGACATTTGGATCCACGTGGAAAACAGCCACGTGGTCCACTGGTAATAGAAATAGAATTATCCACATCCTGTAACAGAAATAGAATTATCCACATCTTATAGCGTGTGTGTGTGTGTGTGTGTGTGTGTGTGTGTGTGTGTGTGTGTGTGTGTGTGTGTGTGTGTGTGTGTGTGTGTGTGTGTGTGTGTGTGTGATAATGATATGCACACGTCATCATATGATAATGGGAATATTACTATTATTACTACTGCTATTACAACTAATACAATTGATACTACTGTTATTGCTAATAACAATGCTACTAAAAGTTCTACAATAATAACTACTACAACTACAACTACTACTATTCTACTGTTACTATCACAGTAACTACTACTGATAACAGCAGTAATAGTAAAACTGTCGCGGTTAGCTCAGTTATAAATTATAGTCTTTGGTAGAATTAAATCATTCAAACTCTACGGACTTATCCGCCAGCGTTCACGTGTCTCAATATTACTACATAAATTCTTTCAATTGTGGTAGCACTGTGGTTCGACTTAGGTCAAAGCAAATGGCCGAAAAAGGAATCTAATAATTGAGGGAATCAAACAAACAAACAAACAAACAAAAAAAAAACTATGTGCGTGTGCGTGCGTGTGTGTGTGTGTGTGCGTGTGTGTATGTCTGCGTAAAGGCATGTGTGCGTGTATGTGTAAGTGTGAACAAGGGTAACTACGTAAGAGCTAGTTCGCGTGCGCGTGAGCATGCGTAGTAGTTACGTGTAGGCGTATTGGACTCATGTAGGTTTATATAAATCACCTTGCCCATTTACATAAAAACTAAATCAGCTCTTACAAAAATGTATCATTTTTGTTTATTATGAGACCACATACTGCCGAATCCTATATTCTTTCTAATTTCCGATGGTCTCCCTTACAGGGCTCTCCTATTTACTGAACTTAAACTAAATAAACAAAGTTAAACTGGGAAAAGAAATAAACGAGTGAGTTCTGGGGTTTTACTAGGAGAGTGACAGCGTACAATTACACGAACCAATATAATTAGCTTTACCCTTTTTATATCAGATCACAGGTCACTGTTGTAATCCACTGTCGTAAGGAGTCCGTTACAAGGTCCGAAAAAAGATAAAAACAAACACAAAAGGCGACAGCGTGCCGTCCTGGCGGACCCCAGCCTGCCCTCTCTCTGTCTCAGGTGTGTCTGGCGGGCTTCCCCCCAGGTGCGCATCCTCACCTTCGCGGCAATTAGCTATTACACAGTGCGCTGCTTTTCCTTCTGCGCAGTTACTTGTGCTTCCTTTTTGAATATCTAAAATGTTTATTCAAGGCGTTTCTCTTTCAACTTTGTTTAATATGTCGGCTTGCGCAGGTGTTTTCGTATTTACCGTGATTCTCGCGCTTTGTGTAGTTCTTTTGTTTTGTCTTCATTTTTAATTATTGTGTATCTGCAATTACTCGTGCGTGCCAGCCCGACTGCAGATCTGATCACGACAACCCCTCCCATGGCCCGGGAGTGAATGTCGGGGCGTCGCCTCCATTCGATTCGAGTACTGGATGATATCCATAGGTTCCGCTCCGGGGCCCGCCCCTGTCCGTGACGATCTGGCGCAGAAAATACGAAGCCATCATCGGAAATAACAGCGACGACCCAACCATTCACACTCCCATCTCCGGGACATCTAGCAGCAACAACCGAGGTTCCTCTCGTCTATGTCATCTATCTCGTCCGTTCCGTCCACTCGTTCATGCCAGCTACAATGCGTCCCTGTCTCATCTAAACGGCGGGAACTGGGAGACCTGTGACCAGATAATCTGTAGAAGACAGTTACAGAACATCCAAAGTACATGGCCGGGGCCGTGGTCATCGGCTACCTCGCTGCGGCAGGACCTGTGGATATTAAAAGGCAGTAATTATAAAGGCTGTGTATTCTGAGCCGGCCCTCGAAGTAAAACTACCAGAACTCTTAAAAAATAATAAAAATAATAAATAAGAAAAAAGTAATAAAACATAAGAAGGCACATAAAATCGGTAAAATGCTAAATTAAAACCAAACATAAAACCGACCAGAACCAAAATTAGATATAAACTAAAAAAAAAAAAAATAATGCTTACAAATGAAAATAAACTTAAAATTAAGGCCTTACAAACAAAAGGACATTAAATTAAAGGTACATAACTTAAAAGGTAAAAATTGTGTAAAATAACGCAGTAAAAATGAAAAGGACATTACGAACATAAAAAGTAAACATGAAATTACAAAAAGGAAATAAAAAACATACAATTAATATACATATATACAAAACAGAAATGTAGGAAACCTATATGTATTGCACCTTAGCAAGGGCGTACAGAGGATAGAAGCAGTACTTCCTAAGGATCTATATCGCCATCCCCCTCACGATTTAGCTGCTGAAAGTCAACAGATGGGTCAGACAGTGGGTCGGGTGGATTCACGAACACTAGCTCATAAAATGTCCTGAAAGGTTTTATCTGGTTAACATGTAATCTGCGTTCTTTGTAAGGTGGTCCTACATCTTGAGTGATATAGGTTACAGGCCCAACGCGTTTCACTATACGAGCTGGCCCATCCCAGCGAGGACCTAAATTTCTACGAGGACCAGTCAACCTGCGAAAGTTTCTGAAAAGGATCAGTGAACCCACATCCATTTCAGGAACTTTTCTAGCTCGTTTATTGTAATTCTTGGCCCAGTTTCCCGCGCCCGACTCGACTGCAATGTACCGCGCTTCTTGCAAAGCATCATGAAACTCCTTTGCGGCATCTGTTGCAAACGTCACATCATTAGAGAAGCCTACGGGGAACTGACCATGATGACTCATAAGAAGGTAAAGTGGCTGATCACCTACCGAGCGATGGAAAGCACTGTTCAATGCCAAACGAACTTGAGGAACATACTGATGTCACTCTAATGGATGTCGCTCAGTTAGAGTTGCTAATGACTCTTTGATAACCTTATTCGACCTTTCTACCATCCCATTAGCCTGTGGATGACATGCAATGGTTAGTTTTGACAATGCTACAGACCTGGGTAAACAACCTATTTGTAAACTCACACCCACCATCTGTCTGCAGGAGCCGTGGTGGACCGAAAATTGTCAAATAGGCATTAATATAAGCCTCTGCAATCACCTCGGCCTCCTTAGACGGTACTGGAATTAACTGGAAGAATCGTGTCAGATGGTCAATGAGAACAAGAAGATACCTATACCCAGCAGTCGACAAGCCACAATGTACAAGCTCAGCTGACACCTTTTCGAAGGGAGCAGACACCTCTGGTGCAGCAGCTAAAACGGCACTGTGTGGAGTACCTTTCCTTCGCTGACATGTTGCACATGAAGCAACATAGATCTTAGCATCACGCAACATGTTCGGAAGTAAAATCAATCTCTTAACTTCTGATAGGTCCGAAATACACCAGGATGAGAGGCGAATGCACTATCATGTGCAAGCTTCAAAGCAGTTGCACGTAATGACCGAGGAACTACCAACTGATGTACTTCATGCTCAGGTAACTCACGGATGTGATAGAGAACACCGTTCTGTAAAGAAAATTCATCAAGAGCCAAAGGTATCTTCCTTTTTGGCATGCTCTTTTCCTGGGAGCAACGAGTCCTTGAGTTGTTCTTCCCGCATAGCAGTGGGATCAACATCAGAAAGCTCAATTTGTCCTACAGAACGAGATAACATATCTGGCACCTTATGTTGCACTCCTTGCTTGTAAAGGATTCTGGACTGATAATGAGATAGCTCATAAGCCCAACGTGACATTCGAGCACTTTTGGTCTTTCTTGTAAAAACATATACTAATGGACGGTGATCAGTGTACACAGTAAACTGCCTGCCATAGATATAAGGATCAAATGCCCTCACTCCTTCAACGACGGCTAGAGCTTCAGCATCTGGTGCAGAGTAATGTGTTTCTGCCCCACAGAGTTTTCGTGAAAAGTATGCAACTGCAGAAGGGTTGCCATGAGTATCCCTCTGCATTAAACATGCGCCAACAGCTAATTGTGAGGCATCTGTGTGCACCTCAAAGGGGTCATTAAAACGAGGTTTCTGCAATATAGGGGCAGAGGCTAACTTATCTTTCAGAGACTGGAAGGCTTAGTTAGCTGTGTTAAGGGTGCTGCTATAGTAGCATACTTAGGTATATGCTTTCGAAAGAACCCTGTAGCACCAAGAAAGTGGCGCACACTTTTTGTATTTCGTGGAGGTGTCATATCTACAATGCACCTTCTCAGGGTTTGGCAAAATACCTTCAAGGGTTACTTTAAATCCAAGGAATCGAAATTCCCGCACTGCAAACTCGCATTTTGCCAAATTGAGCTTAAAAGCGGCATTTTTAATATTTTTTTTTTGTTTCCTCAGGCTGTACAAGATGAGATTTGAAGTCTGGGCTATAAACTACAACATCATCCAGATAAGCAAGAGTGTGCCTACCTAAAACTGGGGAAAGTACTATATCCATGGTGCGCTGGAATGTTGTTGGTGCTGTAGAAAGCCCAAACGGCATCCTGTGAAATTGAAAGAGACGGTAACCATCACTAAAAGTAGTTTTGGGTTTGTCTGATGGTTCCACGGCAACTGAACAATATGCAGACCGGCTGTCAAGAATTGAAAATACCTGAGTGTCCCTGAGCTCATCTACGAGTTCGTCAATCCTTGGGAGAGGATATGTATCTGCAAGTCACAGAGTTGAGATTCCTGTAATCTACACAAAAGCATAAACTACCGTCTTTCTTTTTTACTAATACCACAGGCTCAATGATACCAGCCTTCAACATGTCATCACACTCCTTCCAGATCTTTTCTCTGGCCAACTCTGGCAAACGCCACTGCCTAGTGCATAATGGTGTTGTATCACCTTTCGTAATCTTATAGGTCACACCAGGAACCAAGCCTACTTGAGTTTTATCTCCTGAGAAGAGAGAAGGGAACTTTGCAAGCACTTCCTTTAACTGTTCCCGTTTCGTTGGGCTAAGACGACCAAGAGATGGTCCAGAAACAACCTTCTCCCCATCTGCTTCAATTAGTGCCGATTCTGCGATGGCATTTGCTTCTAAAGCAGCATCAATTCTTCCCACAGTATCACTATCAGGCAACAAAGAAAACAGATCATCATCTACCTGAGAAGCATCAGCCAGCTGAGGACCATGTTCCTGGTCAAACTCGTCCTCTTCCCATTCAAAATCTGGCACCTCCTTGTGATTGTCCAAATCAACAGCTGCTGCTCTTTCTGAAAATATGACATCTTTAGTGTCGACAGCACTGAAAAAATCTACTTCCTCTGCTACACAAAAATGAGACCCATTTCGAAGTGTTACAGGTATAACATTTAAGTTCACAACATAAACAGAGCATCTATCCCTTTGAGGGATCAACAGAGTACGAGGTATGTCAAGTGCAGCTGCTTATCAGGACTGACTTCCCATTGAAACAAGGTGATATACTGCAAGTGACATACATACCAGTGTGGACAAACCATCTTGCAATATGGAGCCAAACGAACAACAGGAGGTTTTACTGCAGGTTACAAAAATGATACAAGTCCCAAAGATTCATCTTTCTCATACTGCAAAGGAAAAACTACATTATCAAGATGAAGATAAGCATCCTGGATATCAGCATCATGTAAGATCTTTAATGTACTCTGCGCAGCAAATCCACACCAACAAGAAGATTACCTGGAAATGATACAGCACCAACAACAATAACCCTATGGATAATTATTATTAATCAAAGTTACGTGGCTCCCAGTGTCAATAAATGCCTGTAAGTAATTACCCTCTATATTTAGCATGACGGTTGGTCGTCCGCTAAGCCATTTCTGTTTGGTCACCTGCTTGCTGCTCATGGAACTGCACTCTGGGACCCTGCCTCCTAAGGTATTGTCCTCCCGATGCAGCAGGTCCCGTTCCGCTCGGGATGTTGAGAAAGGTGTATTCTCTCCGGAAATGTCCTTCCCGACGGCACGCCCAACATGTACGAGAAGCTGGCCTCGTAAACTGATCCTTGTGGCGAGATGGTCGGCGTGGAAACGGCCCAAAAGGTCTGGAATAACCGTCTGATCCCTCCTGTTCGATTCCAGCTACCTTGCTTCCAGATCTTGCAGATACAGGGAAAAGACGAGCTGGTTCTTTTTCCTCTGCACGGACGCCCATCCTTGCATTCCACACCCGCTGGGTTGCATCTACTAGTTGCTTCAGTGGAGCATCTTCTGACATGGCGCACATCTCCTTCAGCCAGCCTGGAAGACCTTGCATAAATAGCCGCCTAATTAGTTCGTGTGGCTCTTCAATTGTAATCTCGGACGCCCTGATAAACTGCACCCTCTAGAGTGATGTAAAAATCCAGAGGACCTTGACCACTAACTAGACTTCGTTCATGGAGGAGACGAAAGTAATCACTTGCAGAGCATGTTCCCCGAAACTTCTGCCGTAGTTGTGATGCTGTCAAAGATAGGGTTGTTGATAATTAGGTCTGTAGGTCCTCTACAAGATCCCCTGACATTTCTTATGAAAGTGTCATCAGTGGGTGGATTTGACAGGTTCTCAATTTGGTG
>NC_051402.1:13724685-13727185 GCF_015228065.2 Penaeus monodon
TAGTAACAATATTAATGATAAGAGAAATAATAAAAGTAACAACAACTGTAATAACGATGATAATAATGACAATAATAATTATATTATTGGTAATGATAATAAACATAATGATTATGATAATAATAATAATAATAATAATGATAATATTATTATTATTAGCAATAATAATAATAATAATAATAGTATGTATAATAATCATGAATATAAAAATAATAATGATAATAATAATAATAATAGTGAGAATAATAACAATTATAATGATAGTAATGATAATAGCAATAATAACAATATATGATAAAAAAGTTAATAATAACTACCATTGCTATAATAAAGATAATGATGGTAATAATAAAAACAACAATAATAATTATTATTATGATTACAAGAATAATGACAATAATAATGATGATGATGATAATTATAATGCGAGTGCGTGGGTGCATCCATGCACACACGCATCACTGATTTTTGATAATGATAATAACAGTAATAATATTAATAACAATAATAATAATAATAATAATATTAATATTAATGATAATGATAATAGTACATAAACATAATGACAATAATAATAAAAATAATGATGATGATGATAATGATGATTATGATTATGATGACGATGATGACAATTAAAAGATAAATAAATAAATGAATAAAAATAATAATAATAACAATAATTATAATAATAAAAATATATAATATTAATAACAACAATAATAATAATAATAATAATAATAATAATAATAGGTCGTGTAACTACTGATCCTACTCCTTATCTCCCGCCTCACCACCCCAACCAACGTCTCAGGATAATGATCCTTATAGTATAGAAAACTTTCCCTGAGTATTACCGAGGCATGAGGATCAGAAGGCTTAGTATGCAAAAGCAGGTGTAAAGTCGCAGTGCCTTTGTAAATCGAACAGGCCAAGACTGGTACCGTGTTGCCATGGAGACTGGTTATTCGGATGTCAGTTGATGATCGTGCGTGATGAGATAGACTTTGTTGTCTTTCTTGTTCACTAGCGTGTAAGTGTGTTTAAGTGTGTTTGTGCACAGGAGAAATGTGTGTATTTATATATGTGTGTGCGTATTTAAGCATTTGAATGTCAAAATACCGTGCTAATACTATGATATGCATATATATATATATATATATATATATATATATATATATATTATATATATATATATATATATATATAGAGAGAGAGAGAGAGAGAGAGAGAGAGAGATAGATAGATAGATAGATAGTTGGATAGATAGATAGATAAATATGTATATAATATATATACATATACATAGATAGATAGATAGATAGATAGATAAATATGTATATAATATATGTACACATACACACACACACACACACACACACACACACACACACACACACACATATATATATATATATATAATTATATATTATATATATATATATATATATATATATATATATATATATTATATAGATAACCAAAAAAATTTTTTTTAAAATTAAAATAAATTTTAAAAAAAAAAAAAAAAATAAATTTAAAAAAAAAAAGGGAAAAAAAAAAAAAAAATTTTTAAAAAATTTTAAAAAAAAAAAAAAAATTTAAATTAAAAAAAAAAAAAAAAAAAAAAAAAAATATTTAAAAAAAATTTTTGGGGGGGAGGAAAAAAAGTTTTGGGGGGAAAAAAAAAAAAAAATTTTAAAAAAAAAAAAAAAAATTTTTTTAAAAACAAAAAAAAAAATTTTTAAAAAGGGGTTTTTTAAACCCCCCCTTTCCCCCCCCCTTTTTTCCGGTTTTTTTTTTTTTTCCCGGGAAAAAGGGGTTTTAAAATTTGGGGTTTTTTAAAAAAATTTTTTATTTAAAAAAAAAATTTTAAAAAAAAAAATTTTTTTAAAAATTTTTTTAATTTTAAAAAAAAAAGGGGGGGGAAAAAAAATTTTTTTTTTTTTTAGGGAAAAATTTTTTTTTTTTAAAAAAAAAAAGTAAAAAAAAGGGGGTTTTTTTAAAAAATTATTTTAATTAAAAACCCCAAAAAAAAAAAATTTAAAAAAAAATTTTTATTTTATATATATTTTTATAAATTTTTAAAATATATATATAAAAAAAAAAAAAAAAAAAAAATTAAAAAAAAATAATAAAAAAATATAAAAAAATATAAAATTTTTAAAAAAAAATTTTTTTTTAAAAAAAAAAAATATTTTTTTTTAAAAAAAAAAAAAAAAAAAAAAAAATTTTTTTATATATATAAATTTTTTTATTTTTTTTTTTTTTTTAAAAAAAAAAAAAAAATATATATATAATTATATAAAAAAATATATTTTATATATTTTTTTAAAAAAAAAATTTTATTTTTATTTTTAAAAAATATTTTTTTTTTATTATAAAATATAATATATTTTTAAAAAAATTTTATATTAAAATTTTTTATTTATAAAAAATATTTTAAAAAATTAATTTTTTTATATTATATTAATATAATATATATTATATATATATATATTTT
>NC_051402.1:13732518-13750018 GCF_015228065.2 Penaeus monodon
TGGGTTTGTTTGTATAATCATGTAGCAATAAAAACATTTACGCTAATCATAGATTTTGGTAATATGACATCATTATTTCAAAAATATATATATATATATATATTATATATATATATATATATATATATATATATTTTATCATATATATAATATATTATGTATTAACATCACACACACACACACCCACACACACACACACCACACACACACACACACACATATATATATATATATATAGATATATATAAAATATATATTATATATATATATATATATAATATATAAATAATAAATCTCTCTCTCTCTTCTCTCTCTCTCTCTCTCTCATCTCTCTCCTCTCTCTTCTCTCTCTTCTCTCTCTCTCCTCTCTCTCTCTTTCTATATATATATATATATATATATATATATATATATATATATATATATATATATATATATATATATGTATATATTTGTGTGTGTGTGTTTGTGTATCAGTGTAGGCACATAAAATATTTTCACGCTTATTCATAGAATTATAATCCGTAAATTCTATAATAAATTTACACCAATAATATTGTTATACTGAAAGTGAACCAACATTACAGAGCTAATTTGAATATTACTGCATCATGAGTTATATGTGAAATAAAATTTATTTAGTACACTCATAGTTATTAATATCATCATATCAGAGCTAGTCCGAATTTAGCAGATTTATATATATATATATATATTTTTTTTAAATATATCTAGGAGCACAAAAAGGGCTTTCATCGTGATTACATAAACAGTTCAGGCTAGAGCAAATCAAATTTATTATTAAAAAAAAAAAAAAAAAAAAAAAAAAAAAAAAAAAATATATATATATATATATATATATATATATATATATATATATATATATATATATATTTATTTCTGTTAATTGTTAAGTGTTTTGCTTGTATAATTTGTCAGTCTTTGTTAAAGAGAAAAATACTATCATGTTGACAACAACTATATAATTATTCAATCTTTTAACTTCGTTTGACAGCAACAGCCGGGGCCTCCTCGCTTCGGCAGAAGACGACATTCCTGTGAATTTTCATGTCTACTTTTCTAACTAGGCACTTTGTGCGTGTTACTCCTGTACAATTTATATTTTACTCTAAGAAAAGACATATCTTCATTAATTTGAAGGTATTTATCAATCACAATATTTCAGCGATGAAATATTGTGATTGATAAATACCTTGGCACTTCTGCTAAGATCATTTCATTTTCTTTAATCATGATTTTTATTGTAACATGCATTTATATAAATAACTACAGTACATTAGATTATTTTTCCTAAGAAAATACACTTCTGCATATATTTGAAGGTATTTTTGAGACAAATTGGGATCGGGAATACGCTCAGAAAGCGTCTCAGGCAAAACTTAAAACGATTTTTCTGGCTCAGACACCTTTTTATTCTCAGAATTATCTGCGGACGTCCGTGGATACCGCGTCTGGAGACCTCTAGAGACCTCACAAGCACAGGATTTAAGTAAAAGTAGTTATAATTTCAACTAATATGTATTCACTTACAGTTTTATTGTAATTGTAAATTTAATCGTGATTAATTCAACGCTGAGGTAGTTTGTAATTTAATTGTAATTGTAAAGGGAAGTAGAATTGACTACAGGTCGAGCTCCATGAGTCATGGATTATCTATAATTAGAAGAATCATAAGTGTCATTAGCTGGTGACAGTCAGGAGGGCGGAGGAGGTCGCTACGCCACTGAGAGCACTTGCGGTGGGCGATTTCAGTTCCTGTCTGTATCCTGTAGCTTACTTGTATGCCCTTATCCCTTACGGTGAAATTCAGCTCACCTCCTCCAAAACCTTCAGGGAGCTTCACTAACTTCTGTCCTACTTCCCTCTGCTACTGAAGGTATGGCGTGTAAAGTGACAATATGTAGTCAACTAATAATGTTCATTATGGCTGTGATAATTTTGGTTGTATATTAATGTAAATATTAATAACAATATATTTTTTTCTATTATCATAATTATCAGTGTGTGTGTGTGTGTGTGTGTGTGTGTGTGTGTGTGTGTGTGTGTGTGTTATCAGTGTGTGTTATCAGTGTGTGTGTGTGTGTGTGTGTGTGTGTGTGTGTGTGTGTGTGTGTGTGTGTGTGTGTGTGTGTGTGTGTGTGTGTGTGTGTGTGTGTGTGTTTTGACTTACAAGCTTTAGATACACGAAAGAATTTTGTAAGGGAAGTAATTGGCTGCATTGTATGTCTTCTGTACAGACATAGCTGGAAATCGTATTAGAGCAGACAAAGCTGAACACAGCTTCTTTTTTTATTTTTTTTTTTTTTTTATTCCTTACAGTGTTCCATAAGATGAAACTTTGATTTTTGTTCTCTAATTCTATTGTAAAATAAAGACATAATTCAAAGTAAAGGTTTCTCTTAGCTAAAACTTTATTTTTCATTTGGGAAAATAAAATTATATTATAATTTGTTTTGCTGCAATTCTAATTACAATGCAATTATTATTTCCAAATGTAACTGTAAACGTCATTGTAATTTGTAGAACTCTGTATTAATTTTAAATGTATTATCTTTTGAAGTATAATTACTCCCATCCTGATCACGAGCAGCAACTAGAGTTAGGATGCAAGATCGTTTGCGAACTGAAGATCATTGACATTGATATTATTTAGCGTTGCTCAGCAATGATCTGGATTGCAGCTCTGCCTATTGCCTAGTCCATGCTCGTATTAAAGCTATGGCAAGAACTAAGTCCTGCCATACTCTAGCATTCATTGGGAAGAAACTAGACAGACCCCACCCTTAAACGCTCTTGCAGTAACGGTAGTCTATTACTTCTTGTGGAATTCCCCAGGATCCCAGAGTGATTTGGCAATGCACCGAGTCTAATGCCTTCGATGTTAGCTGTCAAGCAACCCACGGCGAACTCACGACGAAGCGCTAGGATGCGTTTATTGTGGATGTGCCAGGAGTGAATCCAGCCTGCTTCGGTGTCTGGTAGCAGGTGGTCTCTGATATGTCTGAAAGAAGGGTAACGGGAACCTCCTGGTGTGACTAGAAGAGTGATGCCACTTAATCCTGCAACCCCATCGTTTTCCTTTCCCCTTCATACATGTTCGAAGGAATATTACATGCCCCGCCCTATAGGTTACCCACCAACTTTCAATGGGCAGCCAGGAGATTCTTCGCCGATGGATGAATCCGCCACAGGAGTTATACCACTTGTGATCAAGCTAACTGATGGAGGTCAATGATACAGCTGGTCAAATATTCAGCCAACATATACAACTCAGCATGGTCTGAGATATTTAGCTACCCAATGGAATGATGCAGTTGTCTTTGAGAGCAACTTGGAAACAGTTTTCTCAAAGCTTAGTAGGACGATGAAGGTCATATACTAAGAAATGGTCTTTGACCTCCTTAGCAAGATTCTTGATGTAATGTTCCTTGGCCCTTCACAAGAGTGCTCGAGTCTTACGCGCCGAGGAAAAACAGCAAATCTCTATCCGCAGTCTGTCGAGCCACGTGGCATGCATCTGTGGCCTCCAGCGAGACGAAATTCTGCATGTTCTAGGGCGTTCGCCAAGGGACTGCAGCGCATCAACCGTTTTCGATTGAAGGAATTTCGTGGACTACATGGTTTGTCAGGGCGAGCAATGTGAACAGGTCACTACAAACCTTTGGCTACAATCCTCCCTCAGTCTATCCAAGTGAAACACCCTAGGGTGACCACTAGGCAGACGAGGGCTTGGAAATGAAACCAAAGAGTAGCCACAACATGGTGTGATCGGCACCACATAATTCAGCAATTTGCTAAACCCTGCAGCTCTGGAGTACAAACAACGATGTTGTCACTCTCCAAGGCCATATTTTCCTCACCGCTGTACCACATAGAGCGCTAATTACAATAGTCAGAAATCCACAGAGAGCTTGAGACCAAGAGAGTCCCGGAGGAGGAGGCTATCCACGCTGCTGGAGCAGTTCCTGAACCACGTAGACTGACATAAGTCCCAGAGAGCACGAGTATACTACAGATACATTGAAGTCTCCTAATACCAGACGGATATCTCGTTAGGGGCAATGCTACCACAGATACAAGTTTGGCGTTGGAAACCTCTTCCACATTATATATAATATATATATATATATATATATATATATATGATATATATATATATATATATATATTATATATATAATATATAATAATATATATATATATAGACTATATATATAAATATATATTATATATATATAATATTATATATATATAATTATATATATTATTTAACATACAGATATACATGCCATACACACACACACACACACACACCACAATGTATGCACACACACACACAATGTAGCACACACACACACACACACACACTCACACTCACACTCACCACACACACACACACACACACACCACACACACACACACACACACCACACACACACACACACACACGCACGCACGCACCACACGCACACACTGCACGCACGCACACACGCACGCACGCACGAGCGCACACACACACACGCACACACACACACCAACACACACACCACACACACACACACACCACACACACCATATATATATGTGTGTGTGTGTGTGGTGTGTGTGTGTGTGTGTGTATTATATTATATATAATATATATACTATATAATATATATATATAATATATATATATATATAATATAAGATAATGTATGTATATATGTTATAGTATGTATATAATACATATATACTACATACATACATACACACACACACATATACATGTATATAATATATATATATATAATATATATAATATACATAATATATTATATATATATATATATATATATATATATATATATATATATTATATATATGTGTGTGGCGTGTGTGTCGTGCGGTGTGTGTGTGATACATACACACATATATAATAAGAATATAGATAGATAGATAGTGGAACAAACGCGGTTGATTAGGAAGGGCATACCAATCAGGCAAAGGGTGGTACTGCCGAAAACCTCTCAGTAATGAATTCAGAAGAGGCCTATGTCCTGTCAGTGGAATGAATGGCTGTTAAAAAATAAAAAATAAAATACTCAATTATATATATAACATATATGTGTGTGTGTGTTGTGTTTGTGTGTGTGTGTGTGTGTGTGTGTGTGTGTGTAGTGTGTGTGTGTGTGTGTGTGTGTGTGTGTGTGGTGTGTGTGTGTGTGTGTGTGTGGTGTGTTGTGGTGTGTGTATGTATATAATATATATATAATTATTATTGGGAGAGGCCTATGTCCTGCAGTGGAATGATGGTTGCTAAAAAAATAATAATAAAATAGATCAATATATATAATATATATATATATATATATATATATATATATTATAATATAATTATATATATATATATATAGAGAGAGAAGAGTAGAGAGAGGAGAGAGAGAGAGAGAGAGAATTATATATATACATATGATATATATATGAATTATTTATATGTATGTATTCATATAAGGCCGCGGTGGCCGACGTGGTTAGGGCATTCGGACTTAAGGATGACTTTTCGAGGGTTCGAATCACCGGCTGGGCGTTGTTCCCTTGGGCAAGGAACTTCATCTCGATTGCCTACCTAACCAACGGGTGACCAAGCCAGCCCAAGTCAGTGCTGGTCCCAAGCCCGGATAAAATAGAGAGAATGATTACCTAAAAGGTAACACCGGCACTCGACGTGGAAAGGAACTGGGGACCCTACCACGTACTCACTCCAAGAGGATCACAACATGAAAACTACAATAAGTATCATGCTGTGACCACGGCGGCTCAACATGAACCTTACCGTTGAAAAAAAAGAAAAAAAAAAAAATTACATATATGATAGACCCGTGGTGGCCGAGTGGTTAGAACATCGGACTCAAGCTGGCACGACGGCAATCTGAGTTCG
Organism: Penaeus monodon; assembly: GCF_015228065.2. Taxonomy (NCBI): domain Eukaryota; kingdom Metazoa; phylum Arthropoda; class Malacostraca; order Decapoda; family Penaeidae; genus Penaeus; species Penaeus monodon. The sequence goes on from NC_051402.1 coordinate 13,738,457, forward strand.
AGGGTTCGAGTCACCGGCCGGCTCGTTGTTCCTTTGGGCAAGGGAACCTCGATTGCCTACCTAGCTGGTCCCAAACGCGCTTAAAAAGAGAGAATGATTACCTAAAAGGTGACACCGGTATTCTCCGTGGAAAGGAACTGGGGGACCTACCACGTACTCACCCCAAGATCATCACAACATGAAAAGTACAATTTAGTATCATGCTGACAGGGCACCAAGCTGTGAAGCTGTCGGCAGCAGGGCAGTGGATATCTGGTGAAAACACCTTAGGTTCTACCGATTATTGGTTTCACCAAACAATATGTCTGGCGTATTGCAGTGTAACTGTTTCAAAGCGGCAGAGATAGGTCCTCCTAGATAGTTGGAGACTGCGAGTTGAGAAGGAGCCTGGGGGATTCCACTCAACTTTTATTTTCTCCTGACAAACCTCTACACCAATGATTAAATGCAGAAATGATAATTCATACCACATCGTCGCGTGGGTTATCAAGGTGATCGTTGGTCAGTGGGCAACCAGACTGACAATGTTAAACATGCATCTGGAAGACAAAAGAAAACTGTCAATTAAGAAAACATATTAAAATCGGAACGTGGAACGTAAGGAAAATGAAAGAGATGGGTAAATTGCATACTGTCTGTAACGAAATGGATAGATACAACATTCAAATACTAGGAATCAGTGAGACCAATTGGAAAAGTAATGGAAGTTTCAAAACTAAAGAAAACAAGACAGTTCTTTTTTCTGGAAAAGAAGAAGGAAATTATAGTCATGGAGTTGCTATGATTCTCACAAAAAAAACTGCAAATGCACTAATTGGGTACAGCTCAATAAATGATCGCGTTATAAAAGTCAGAATACAGCAAAACCTCATAACATTAGTATTATAAAATGCTACGGACCAACCAACATTGCAAGAAACTTTAGAAAAAATCCCTAACAGAGATGTAAAAGTAATCATGGGAGACCTCAACGCCAAAGTAGGTAAAGATTATCTAAAAAAATGACATCTGGAAAATTCTGCCTTGGAGATATAAATGAAAGAGGTGAAGATTTTATTGAATTCTGCAGTACAAATAATCTAGTCATAGCCAATACATTGTTCCAACACCACCCAAGACACTTGTACACATGGTTTCACCAGACAAAGAACACGCAACCAAACTGACTACATTGTGTTGAACCAGAAATGGAAAAGTTGTATAAAAAATGCCAAGACAAGACCTGGTGCTGACTGCAACAGTGACCACCAACTACTAACTATCGACTTTCAAATAAGACTCAAAAAGATGGAGCGTCCAACATCACCTCTAAAGCTCGACTACAAAACTCTTGACAACAATTACAGAATTACAGTGTCAAACAAATTTGAATTGCTCAATCAGTGTGAAGATGATAAAACACCAAATGAGTTGTGAGAAGAAGGAAATAACTCCTGCTGAGCGCTGCTTAAGAAACTATCGCCAAAAAGAAAAAGAAAATTCCCCTTGATATCTGAGAATAAACAAGCAGAAACACTAAGTGAAATTGAAGCAAGAAGATGCCTAAAATCAAAGGGTATCAATAATCCAGTTGAAGAAGTAATTTACAAAAAGCAAAATACAAAAATTCAAAGATTATTGCGACGAGATAAGGAAAAATATTTAAATGAACATTGCCAGAGAATTGAAAACTGTTCTATCAATAGGACAACTAAAGAAATCTACCAAGGAGTACGAAACATTACACGAAAATTTAAAGATAGATGTAATCAATATTGTTCCAACCTATACAAAAAGTATAAAGATCTAACAACAACATTAATTAGACTCAATGACAGCGAAGATGAACCATCGCCACTGCTAGACAAAGTTATAAAAGCCATAACAATTAAAGAATAACAAGAGCCCGGGAATAGATGAAATAACAGCAGAACTAATCAAGAATGCTGGCGAAAGTGTTGAATACTTATTCTACAAACTTTGTACAAAAATTTGGAATGAAAGAAGATGCCTAGAAGACTGGGTAAAATCAGTCTTTACTCCCATACCTAAAAAAGATGGTGCACTCCAATGCAATAATAACAGGACAATTGCATTAATTAGTCACAGCAGCAAAATTTTGTTGAAAATTATTGCTGAAAGAATGAAGTTAAAGTTAAGAGAAGAAATTGCAGACGAACAAGCAGGTTTTCGCCCTGGAATAGGTACCAGAAACCAGATCCTAAATCTGAAATTGATCATAGAGAAAAACAGAGAACATCAGAGGAACCTGTACCTGTGTTTCGTCCATTACTGTTGATCACGATGTCCTCTGGAATAACATGAACGATATGAAGTTTCCAAAACACATCATCCAACTAGTGGAAGCCATGTGTGACCAACAACAAGCAGCTGTGGGAACCACTTGTGGGTTGACAGAGTGGTTCAAGGTCAGCCAAGGAGTGTGACAGAGTTGTATTCTGTCTCCACACCTTTTTAATATGTGTTATGAAGCAATTATGAGAGGTGCTCTAGAGAATTTTGAGGGAGCTGTAGATGTTGGAGGATACAAAATATCAAATCTAAGATACACCGATGATATGGTTTTGGTTGCCAGCAGTATCATTGAACTGCAACAACTGCTGGACAGGGTTGGGGAAACAAGCGAAAAGACTGGTTTATTTCTTAATGCCAAGTAAACTAAGATCATGAATATTCAAAGATAGCCGGTAATGAACAGTGATGAACATGTTACAATCAATGGAGTGGTTGTGGAAAATGTGAAAGAGTTCACTTATCTTGGAGCTGTTTTTACTAACACATATGATGATTCACCGGAAATTAAAAGAAGAATTGCTATTGCCAAAAACGCCACAGTTACTCTCAATAACATCTGGAAAGACTGAAGCATTACCTTACGGACAAAGCTGAGGTTATTGAACTCATTAGTTTTCCCAGTTGCGTCATATGGTTCTGAGTGTTGGGTGCTGAAGAAGATGGACAAGAAAAAGTTCAATAGTTTTGAACTGTGGTGTTACAGACGAGTACTGCGTATTAACTGGACAGAAAAGAAAACGAAAGATGAAGTGCTGAGAATAATAAATTGTAAAGACTAGCTGTTGGACAACTTGAACAAAAGGAAACTAAAGTTTATTGGTCATGTGATGAGAAGTGAAAGTATTGAGAAAACTTGCTGACAGGGATGGTGATAGGAAACAGAGGAAGAGGCAAACCGAAGACAAGACTGAGCGACAACATCAAAGATATTTGCGGGCTGACGATGGTACAAGTGGAAAGAAAAGTGCAAGATCGAGTTGAGTGGCGGAGGATGGTGGAGAGGTCCACAGCTGCTCAAACATGAGCAGACCGTTATTGATGATGATATATACATATCTTATTACATATATTATATATTCATAATCATGATCATATAATATGATACATTTATATTATTATGATAATGATAATGGTTGTTCTAACAGTACTATTATCAAAATGGTATCAGTTACGATAACTTTAATAATTTATTTTATTTAATAATAATTATAATGATTACTGGTTGATAATAATGATAATGAAGATAATAATAATTATGATAATGTGATGATGATGAAACTAATAATAATGAAAATGGAATGATGATATCAATAATAATGATGGTGATGATGATAATAATAATAACAACAACATCAACAACAACAACAATAACATTACAATAAAAATAATCATGATAGTAATGGTAACAATCATAATAATAGTAATAATAATGATAATAATAATAATAATAATGATAATGATGATGATAAAAAATCAGTGCGAGTGCACACGCAAATAGCCGAGTGTAAGTTGGTGCATCCATGTACACAAGCATCGCCCACGCACGTGTGTGAGCAAGCACGCTGATTTACATAATTTTTAGGTAAATCAAACCTAGATACGGTAGTGGGTGAGTCTATCGTAGATGCGATGGTGGGTTGGGAACCACCAACAATGATTGCCTAAACAACTACTCCCCTGGGAAGGGATCACTGCTCAACCGCCCCAGTATAAAGACTTAGTCGGCTACATGATGTCTACAGGGCGCTAAGTGGTTCGTCAAACACCGTGCCCGCGGGGACCCGGACATGCCAATTGGAGGTTAGCGCGGGATATCCAGCTTCTTGGCAGTGGGGCTAAAATGCATCCTGCCTCTCAAGTAAGAGTAGGAGGTGGGTGATAATGCGTTGCCCGTCACACGGATCAACAAGGGGCGCATCCCCCAGGGCAGAACTGAATCTACCTCTTCCATTAGTCAAAATCCCCCTGGTCATTAGGACGGGATAGCTCCCACCCTGGCGGTTTAACTATTTTGTACTAACAATCAAAAGAAAACAAGGCTTAAATGGACAAGGGAAGAGATGAACGAGGTAATGTAATGCTTTGCTATGCACTCGGGAAACCTGCTGCAAAAGTTATGTGCATGTTTTTGTTGGTGTTCCATTGCCTCAGACTTCAATCACCCTAGGTCGCTGGTAGTGACTCGGTGTTTGATTTTAATTAGCAGATCTAAAAATAATAATAATAATAGTAATAATAATGATAATAACAGTAATAATAATTAACAAAAACAACAATAACTATCAATACATTAATAGTAATCGCAAGCCTTTCCTAGCCGAGCCGTGCCTTCCAGACTAAACATGGCAAGGAAACTTAACTTAACTTACCAAGCATATTAGTGAGTACGTGGTTAGGGCCCTCAGTTCCTTTCCACGGAGAGTGCCGGTTTTACCTTTTAGGTAATCATTCTCTGTATCGGCGTGGGACCAGCACTGACTTGGGCTGGCTTCCCACTCAGTGGCTAAAATAGGCAATCGAGGTGAAGTTCCTTGCCCAAGGAACTTCATCGTATCTAGGTTCGGTTTACCTAAAATTATTTAAATCAGCGCGCATGCTCACATACGCGCGCGGGCGATGCGTGTGTGCATGGATGCATCACGCACTCGCATGCGGCGATTGGTGTGTGTGCACTTGCACTGATTTCAATGATAATAATGATAGTAATAATAATGATGATGATGATAAGAGCAACAACAATAACTATCATTACATTAATAGTAAATTGCAAGCCTTTCCTAGCCCAGCCGTGCCTTCCAGACTAAACATGGGCAAGGAGCTTAAACTCTCCCAAGCATATTAATTACGCTTTGGCCTTGAAACTTCTAATAAAGGGGCTAGTGCAGTCTAGGACATATATCGTCAATAAACTAGCATCATATCATTTTTAGTGAACTTATTCGTGTCGAATCAAATACGTTAGAATTTTAGCCACTAACTGAACAGAAGGCACTCACGCCTTGGTCATAGCATGGAATTAAATATATATATATATATATATATATATATTTTATATATATATATATATATATATATATAATATAAAATATATATATGTATGTATGTTATATATATATATATATATATATTAGGGTATATATATAATATATGTATATATATATATATGTGAGTGTATGTATTATATATATGATAATATATATATATATATATATGTATATATATATATATATATATATATATATATATATATGAATAATATATATAACATATATATTTATATTTATATGTGTATGTATATGTATGTACACACACACACACACACACACACACACACACACACACACACACACACACACACACACACACACACACACACACACCACCACACCACACACACACACAAACACGAACCCACACACACACACACACACACAAAAAAAAAAAAAGCACATGCGCGCACACACACACACACATATTTATATTTATATTTATTTTTTATTTTATTTTATTTGTATTTACACCCACAAACACACACCACACCACACACACCAAAACACACCACACACGCACACGCACAGCACAAGCAACGCACACGGCACACACACATACACAACACACACACACAATATGTGTGGTGTGTGTGTGGGTGAATAATATGTATTATATTTGTGTATGTGTGTGTGTGGATGGTGTGTGTATGTGTGTGGTGGGTACACACATACACACCACACACACACACACACACATGAAAATATATATACAATATATTCACAAACACATACACATATATACTAATTCACACACACACGCACACGCACATTGCACACACCCACAACACGCAGCACGCACGCCCGCACGCAACCACACGCACACACACGCTCACATCCACACCACACACATATGTACATACTGTGTTTGTGTGTGAAGTATATATATATACCTATATAATAATATATATATATATCTATATACATCCATACATGTATGTATTTATATATTGACATGTACCACGGTGGCCCAGTGGTTCGAGCACTCGGATCCCACTCCATCATGAACCCGAGTGAGCTTTCAATTCCCTGCCGCGGCCACCAGGTCGTTTAAAAATGCCTGCGCTCTCGACTGCTCGCTCAAGCCCGATCTCATGGCGGAGAAAACTACATATCGCCTTGAGAAGAAGTCAACAACCGCAGGTGGCGTAGGGGAAAGTCGGGGCTGTGGCCATATTCGTTAAAACGCGAAACCTCGGTTGATTAAGGAAGGGCATCCACATTCAGGCAAGGGTGATGAAACTGCCAACTATACTATCAAATATGAAAGAGAGAGGCCCGGTTCTCCTCAGTAGATTTAATGGGGACTGTTAAAAAAATTTTTATGTATATATAATATACATATATATATCATATATATATATATATATATGTGGTGTGTGTGTGTTGTGTGTGTGGGTGTGGTGTGTGTGTGGTGTGTTGGTATGTGTGTTGTGTGTGTGGGTGTAGTGTGTGTGTATGTATGTCTATGTCTATATATTATATTCGTGTGTATGTGTGTGTTTTGTGCTGTGTCTTTCTACGTGTGATGATTGTTTTGTGATCTGATTTGATTTTCAACGGTACTTTATATCTCAAATAAACTCGCTTGAATTCAAGGAATATCCTATGGTAAGGATAAGTTCCGATATGCGAAGCTTTAGCCTCGCCCGGGCTATGCCATGATGGGATGGAAGCCCGGCCTGTGTCGGAATAATGCCCGACTTGCCGACTCGCTCACGTGTGTCAAGCGGGTCTGACTCGGCCACTGAAAAGTTCCTTGCCCGCCGTGGGGGACAGCCACAGCAGTAAGTAAACTCCGGGCGGACAATTGCAATTCTCGCGGCTGGTCGAGGGCGCCGAACCGCCGACCCTCGGCCATGAGAGGCCGACACGTTAACCACTGTCTATCCGGAGGAGTTTCTTCGCGGACGGGTCATATAAACAAAAAAAATATAATTGCGGGAGTGGACTAAAAAAAAAATTCGTCAATACGCAGATCCCCTTCGAATTACAGACAAAAATTGCTCTGAATCAGTATTTAATTTACTCTCTTACCACCCCTTCCCTAATCTAATCCACGCAAGTCCCAGTCCCCCTATGCCTTCCTCCCCAACCCTCCTCTCCTTGTCCTTTCACCCGACCCCCGCTCACCCACCCCGTCCGTCAATCCCCACCACCACTCCCAAATCCCCCTGTTGCCTGCGCCCAACCCTCCTCTCCTTGGCCCGTCAACCCCTTTCCCCCCCTTGTCATCTGTTCCCCCCTATGCACCCACCCCGTTCCGTAATCCCACCCACCAATCCCAATTGCCCCCGATTCCTCCCACTAACGTCCGCTCACTTTACCTGTGTCCCTTCACCCGCCCCCCTCTTCACCCAACCGGCCTAATCCCCACCCACCAAGTTACCCAATCTCCATATTCCTCTCCAACCCGCCTCTCCGTTGGTCCCGTCACCCGCCCCCATCTTCACACCACCCCTTCCCTTTCATCCCCACCCACCAATCCTAATCCCCCTATTCTCCTCCCCAACCGTCCTTCTCCTTCTCCCCCACCCGCTAGGAACTCAAAACAAAACGCACTGATAAGTGTTTCCGCCATGCAGCCTCAGAGAGCGCCCTTAACTCACACTCGAATAGTGAGTTGCATTGATACAAAGAGCTGTTAAAGGTGAAGGACATCAAACCAAATACAGAACCCCAAAGAGAGAATATTCAAAAAAAAAGCCATGAAGCCTTTCGATAAGCCATAGACGGAGGGCGTCAATAATTACCTGGGTGACGGGTGACGGTGTATGTATTTTTCCATCCCGAGTCAGGGATGGAAGGGAGGGTTGCAGGAATAGGGGGGGGAGAGAGGCCCTGTTGAGAATGGGAAGAGGGCGGAAACAGGGAAGGGGTGGGGATGGGAGGATAGGGGAACGAGGAGATACTAAAAAAAAATAGATCGTGAGGATAATTGATTTAGGGGAGGAGGGGTTGAGAGGGACAATCAATGAATAAATAAAAAATGGACATGCAGACAGGCTGGTCTCTTGCTTGTCTGTATGTTCTTTTTGTATTATTGTTGTTTGTTCTCTTCAACCCCCCACCCCCCCCACCGTCTCACTTATCACATGATCTACTATCCAGAAGAAGAACGAGACCAAACTCCGCCAACCGAGCCGACCGTGCCTTAGGATTGTAAGCATCCTGGTGTGAGAACTGCAGCAAATTGTAACTCAAGATGTAATACCGATTTTCCCAGCCTTCTTTCCACACTCGTGAGGATGATGGTCTTGATGATTTTTCTGAAAACACGATGTTTTTGTTTTATCTTTAATTCTTTTCTAGCTTTTCCAATCTCAATTTCAATGAGATAGGCACAATCCTTATTATTAAATCTGTATTGTGGAGGAATCTAATGTTTTTCGCATCAGGAAAATATGCAAAAGGTAAAAAGACATTGAAAGTTGGATTTGTTTCTCGGTAATGTTACACTTCCGTTGGATAATGAACACCAAGTTGATCTTTCATAAATCAACTCAATAAACGCCAGACTAAATCTTACCTAGCAAGAAAATGAACACATATATAATAAATTTATCTTTGATCGTCATTTCATCGATAATACTGTAAAAGGGACAACCGTATAATGAACTTTTATGCAGACAACAGAAAATGTTCGGCGTGTGGTACAAATGAAATAAATTCTTGATTCTCTTGGCGAACTTTACCTTATATCGCTTCAGAATTGTTGGTTTGCGGCTCTCTGTGTTTAGCCGGAATACACACACACACACACACAACACCAAAACACACGCACACCACCCCACACACACACACAACACACACACACACACACCACACACACACACACACAAACACGCACGCACGCACGCGCACGCACACGCACCACGCAAGACGCACACGCACAACGCACACGCCCCACGCACACACACACCCCCACACACACACGCACACACCACACACAGAACACACACACACAACAACAAAACCACCACACACACACACACACATATGTGGTGTGTGTGTGTGTGTGTGGTGTGTGTGTGTGTGTGTACAATAACCCAGACAAGACAAACACACACACACACACCACACACACACACAACATAATATATGTGTGGGTGTGTGTGTGTGTGTGGGGCAATAATCATACTCATAAAACAACACACCAAAAACACACACACAACACACACACACACACACACAAACACCACATGCAATATATGTACATTCATAACACACACACATATGACATTTATAGAAACAACAATATTGTAACTTTTTAACCACAACACATATGTAAATTTATAACACACACACATATGTACATTGATTAACACACACATGTTAACATTTAGAACAAACACAGATGTACAGTTAGGACACACACATATGTACAGTTATAACACACCACACACACACACGCACGCACACACAACACACACACACACACACACACACACAACACACCACACACACCACACACACACACCACACACACACACAACAACATAAAAACACACACATTGCATTTCAGACAGGAAAGGCTAACTGCATCTTTTTCATCATGGTTTGACGATTGATTTTCGGAAAAAAAAATGGCTCCTATTATATATCAAAGAACTTATATAATCACGTGCCAAAAACCCTATATATTTCCAGACAAGATTCAAGAAGGAAAGGAAGGAGTGCAGATTATGTGGAAGGTACAGGCCAACCTCGATACTGAACATGAAGTCTCTGTAGTACCTGGTTTATTGTTTCATTTATTGTTCATGAATACCTGTTGTATAATGTGCTATTCGTGAGGTTTCAATCAGTTGTTTGTAAGTTTATTTGTTTGGATTTCTTACGATTTCGCTTTTTTCGTGTTTTTGTAGGGGCCCCGGGGCCGTTTTCTGTTCTGAAAAACCCTTTTGTCCTGGTTCTATGCACTTAAGCAAGAATATTTTCTTGGTCATATTATCTATGGAATGGAACAAGTACTCTTTTCTTTCTCTCTCTCTCTCTCTATCTCTGATAGAGAGAGCGACGAGAAGAGAGAGCAGCGATAGAGAGAAGAGAGAGAGAGAGAAGAGAGCGAGAGGGAAGAGAGGGAGAGGAGAGAGAGAGAGGGAGAGAGAAGAGCAGAGAGAGTAGGCGCGAGAGAGAGAGATATGCGATGAGATATAAGAGAGTCTTCATGAGGAGAGAGAGAAGAGAGAAGAAGAATGAAGAAGGGAGAAGAGAGGAGGAAGAGGGGGAGAGACGAGCAAAGAGAGAGAGAGAGATATAGAGAGAGAGAGAGCGCGATCGAGATGACAGATAGAGAGAGAGAGTAGAAAAGAGAGAGATAGAGAGAGAGATGAGAGAGAAGCAGAGAGAGAAGAGAGTAGTGGATAGGATAGAGAGCATAGCTACAGTTGAGAGTGATAGTGGTGCTTATATCGCATCGCTCATCTCTTATTAATTTGTCTCTCTTTCGATCTCTATCTGTAGAGACTATAGGTCTATCTTATCTCGCTCTTGCGCGATATGCTGTCTCGCGGACATTTCTAGATCTCAGGTCTCTATTCTCTCTCTCGCTATAGAACCCACACACAAGTACATTTAACACACACATATGACATTTTATCAGCCCAGAAAGGCTAAAACGCATATTTTTCATCAGGGACTGATGATTTTCCCCAAAAAAAACTAGCCATTATCAAAGAAATTATAATCACGTTGCCAAAACCTAATATTTCCAGACAAGATCAAAAAGATGCAATTACTGGGGGACGAAACAGGCCAAACCTGATATTGAAACTGAAGTTTTTGTAGCTACCTGGTTTATTTCATGATACTTAATGGATTCGGGGTTCTCAAACATTTTGTAAGTTAAGGTTTGGAATTCTAAACGATTTTTTTTCGTATTTTGGTGCTTATCTGTCTTGAACTTTTTGTAGTTCTCTCACTTAGCAAGAATATTTTCTTGTCATATACATTTTCTAAAAGTACTCTTTCTCTTTCTCTCTCTCTCTACTCTCTCTCTCTCTCTCTCTCTCTCGTTCTCTCTTTCTCTCTCTTCCTCTCCTCTCTTCTCTTCTCTCTTCTCCTTTCTTTCTCTTTCTCTCTCCCCTTTCTCTCTCTCTCCTTTCTCTCTCTCCTCTCTCTCTCTCTTCTCTCTTTCTCTTTCTCTTTCTCTTTCTCTTTCTCTATTTTCTTTCTCTCTCCTTCTCTCTCTCTTTCTCTCTCTCTTTCTCTCTCTCTC
>NC_051402.1:13760018-13765018 GCF_015228065.2 Penaeus monodon
AATAAACTTTAGTTTCCTTTTGTTCAAGCTGTCTAACAGCCAAGTCTTTACAAAATTATTTTCTCAGCACTTCATCATTCGTTTTCTTTTTATGTCCAGTTCAATACGTTAGTACTCGTCCGTAACACCACATTTCAAAAACTATTGACCTTTTCTTGTCTATCTTCTTCAGCACCCAACACTCAGAACCATATGATGCAATTGGGAAAACTAATGAGTTCAATAACCTCAGCTTTGTCCGTAGGGTAATACTTCGGTCTTTCCAGATGTTACTGAGAGCTACTGTGGCGTTTTTGGCAATGGTAATTCTTCTTTTTATCTCCAGTGAATCATCATATGTATTAGTTAAAAAGCTCCAAGATAAGTGAACTCTTTCACATTTTCCACAACCACTCCATTGATTGTAACATGTTCATCATTGTTCATTGCCGGTTATCTTTGAATCTTCATGATCTTAGTTTTCTTGGCATTAAGAAACAAGCCAGTGATACTGCTGGCAATTAAAACTATAACATCGGCGTACCTTGGATTTGATATTTTGTATCCTCCAACATCTACAGTTCCTTCAAAATTCTCCAGAGCACCTCTCATAATTGTTTCAGAATATATTTTAAAGAGGTGCGGAGACAGAATGCAACCCTGTCGTACTCCTTGCTTGACTTCGAACCATTCTTTTAACCAAAAATGGTTCTTACAGTTGCTTGTTGTTGGTCATACATGGCTTTTACTAGTTGGATGATGTGTTTTGGAAACTTCATATCGTTCATGTTATTCCAGAGGATATCATGATCAACAGTATCAAAAGCTTTCAAGTAATCGATGAAACACAGGTATAGGTCTTTCTAATGTTCTCTGTTTTTCTCTATGATCAGTTTCAGATTTAGAATCAGGTTTCTGGTACCTTTTCCAGGGCGAAAACCTGCTTGTTCGTCTGCAATTTCCTCTCTTAACTTCAACTTCATTCTTTAAGTAATAATTTTCAACAAAATTTTGCTGCTGTGACTTATTAATGCAATTGTCCTGTTATTGTTGCATTGGAGTGCGTCACCTTTTTTTAGGTATGGGAGCAAAGACTGATTTTACCCAGTCTTCTGGCCATCTTCTTTCATTCCATATTTTTGTACAAAGTTTGTAGAAGAAGTATTCAACACCCTCGACAGCATTCCTGATTAGCTCCGCTGTTATTTCATCTATTCCTGGGCTCTTGTTATTCTTTAATTCCTTTATGGGTTTTATAACTTCGTCTAGCAGTGTGGGTGGTTCATCTTCGCTGTCATTGAGTCTAATTAATGTTGTTGGTAGATCTTTATTCTTTTTGTATAGGTTGGAACAGTATTAATTCCACCTATCTTTGACTTCTTTTCCATCACATAAAACAAGTCCATCTTCAGTTTTGATAGTGTCCACTGTAGGTTTAAATTTTCGTGTGATGTTTCGTACTCCTTGGTAGAGTTCTTTAGTTGTCTTATTGATAGAACAGTTTTCAATTCTCTGGCAATAATCATTTAAATATTTTTCCTTATCTCGTCGCAATAATCTTTGAATTTTTGTATTTGTTTTTTGCAAATTACTTCTTCAACTGGATTATTGATACCCTTTTGATTTTAGGCATCTTGTTTCAATTTCACTTAGTGTTTCTTCAGATATCCAGGGAGAATTTGTCTTTTTCTTTTTGGTGATAGTTTCTTAAGCAGCGCTCAGCAGTAGTTCTTTTCATTCTTCCCACAACTCATTTGGTGTTTTATCATCTTCACATTGATTGAGTACTTAAAATTTGTTTGACACTGTAATTCTGTAACTGTTGTCAAGAGTTTTGTAGTCGAGCTTTAGAGGTGGGTTGGACGCTCATCGTTTTGAGTCTTATTTGAAAGTCGATAGTTAGTAGTTGGTGGTCACTGTTGCAGTCGGCACCAGGTCTTGTCTTGGCATTTTTTATACAACTTTTCCATTTCTGGTTCAACACAATGTAGTCAATTTGGTTGCGTGTTCTTTTGTCTGGTGAAAACCACGTGTACAAATGTCTTGGGTGGTGTTGGAACAATGTGTTGTCTATAACTAGATTATTTGTACTACAGAATTCAATAAAATCTTCACCTCTTTCATTTATATCTCCAAGGCGAGGGTGTTGAATACTTTTTCTACAAACTTTGTACGAAAATTTGGAATGAAAGAAGATGGCCAGAAGACTGGGTAAAATCAGTCTTTGCTCCCATACCTAAAAAGGGTGACGCACTCCAATGCAACAATAACAGGATAATTGCATAAATAAGTCACAGCAGCAAAATTTTGTTGAAAATTATTGCTGAAAGAATGAAGTTAAAGTTAAGAGAATAAATTACAGACGAATAATCAAGTTTTCGCCCTGGAAAAGGTAGCAGAAACCAGATTCTAAATCTAAAATTGTTCATAGAGAAAAATAGAGAACATCAGAAAGACCTATACCGGTGCTTTTGATACTGTTTGATACAACTACTAGATAAAGTTAGAGAAGCAAGCAAAAAGGCTGGTTTATTTCTTAATGCAATGAAAACTAAGACTATGAAGATTCGAAGATAACCGACAATGAACGATGATGAACATATTACAATCAATGGAGTGGTTGTGGAAAATGTGAAAGAGTTCACTCATCTTGGAGCTCCTTTTACTAATACATATGATGATTCACTGGAGATAAAAAGAAGAATTGCCATTGCCAAAAACGCCACAGTAGCTCTCAATAACATCTGGAAAGACCGAAGCATTACCTTACGGACAAGCCGAGTTATGAACTCATGTTTTCCCAATTACGTCATATGGTTCTAAGTGTTGGGTGCTGAAGAAGATAGACAAGAAAAGGGTCATTAGTTTTGAACTATGGTGTTACAGACGAGTACTACGTATCAACTGGACAGAAAAGAAAATGAATGGTGAAGTGCTGAGAAAAATTAATTGTAAAGACCGGCTGTTTGACATCTTGAACAAAAGGAAATTAAAGTTTATTGGTCATGTGATAAGAAGTAAAAGTATTGAGAAAAACTTGCTGACAGGGATGGTAATAGCAAACAGAGGAAGAGGCAAACCGAAGACAAGAAAGAGCGACAACATCAAATATATTTGCGGGCTGACGATGATACGAGTGGAAAGAAAAGCGTAAGATCGAGTGGAGTGGCGAAGGATGGTGGAGAGGTCCACGGCTGCTCAGACATGAGCATACCGTTATTGATAATATATATATATATATATATATATCAATAACGGTATGCTCATGTCTGAGCAGCCGTGGACCTCTCCACCATCCTTCGCCACTCCACTCGATCTTACGCTTTTTTTCACTCGTATTCATCGTCAGCCCGCAAATATATTTGAATGTTGTCGCTCTTTCTGTCTCGGTTTGCCTCTTCCTCTGTTTGCTATTACCATCCCTGTCAGCAAGTTTTTCTCAATACTTTTACTTCTTATCACATGACCAATAAACTTTAATTTCCTTTTGTTCAAGATGTCAAACAGCCGGTCTTTACAATTAATTTTTCTCAGCACTTCACCATTCATTTTCTTTTCTGTCCAGTTGATACGTAGTACTCGTCTGTAACACCATAGTTCAAAACTAATGACCCTTTTCTTGTCTATCTTCTTCAGCACCCAACACTTAGAACCATATGACGTAATTGGGAAAACTAATGAGTTCAATAACCTCGGCTTTGTCCGTAAGGTAATGCTTCGGTCTTTCCAGATGTTATTGAGAGCTACTGTGGCGTTTTTGGCAATGGCAATTCTTCTTTTTATCTCCAGTGAATCATCATATGTATTAGTAAAAGGAGCTCCAAGATGAGTGAACTCTTTCACATTTTCCACAACCACTCCATTGATTGTAATATGTTCATCATCGTTCATTGTCGGTTATCTTCGAATCTTCATAGTCTTAGTTTTCATTGCATTAAGAAATAAACCAGCCTTTTTGCTTGCTTCTCTAACTTTATCTAGTAGTTGTATCAAACAGTATCAAAAGCACCGGTATAGGTCTTTCTGATGTTCTCTATTTTTCTCTATGAACAATTTTAGATTTAGAATCTGGTTTCTGCTACCTTTTCCAGGGCGAAAACTTGATTATTCGTCTGTAATTTATTCTCTTAACTTTAACTTCATTCTTTCAGCAATAATTTTCAACAAAATTTTGCTGCTGTGACTTATTTATGCAATTATCCTGTTATTGTTGCATTGGAGTGCGTCACCCTTTTTAGGTATGGGAGCAAAGACTGATTTTACCCAGTCTTCTGGCCATCTTCTTTCATTCCAAATTTTCGTACAAAGTTTGTAGAAAAAGTATTCAACACCCTCGCCTTGGAGATATAAATGAAAGAGGTGAAGATTTTATTGAATTCTGTAGTACAAATAATCTAGTTATAGACAACACATTGTTCCAACACCACCCAAGACATTTGTACACGTGGTTTCACCAGACAAAAGAACACGCAACCAAATTGACTACATTGTGTTGGACCAGAAATGGAAAAGTTGTATAAAAAATGCCAAGACAAGACCTGGTGCCGACTGCAACAGTGACCACCAACTACTAACTATCGACTTTCAAATAAGACTCAAAACGATGGAGCGTCCAACACCACCTCTAAAGCTCGACTACAAAACTCTTGACAACAGTTACAGAATTACAGTGTCAAACAAATTTTAAGTACTCAATCAATGTGAAGATGATAAAACACCAAATGAGTTGTGGGAAGAATGAAAAGAACTACTGCTGAGCGCTGCTTAAGAAACTATCACCAAAAAGAAAAAGACAAATTCTCCCTGGATATCTGAAGAAACACTAAGTGAAATTGAAACAAGATGCCTAAAATCAAAGGGTATCAATAATCCAGTTGAAGAAGTAATTTGCAAAAAAACAAAATACAAAAATTCAAAGATTATTGCGACGAGATAAGGAAAAATATTTAAATGATTATTGCCAGAGAATTGAAAACTGTTCTATCAATAAGACAACTAAAGAACTCTACCAAGGAGTACGA
>NC_051402.1:13777518-13790018 GCF_015228065.2 Penaeus monodon
TTTTTGTTTTTTTTTTTTTTTGTTTTTTTTTTTTTTTTTTTTTTTTGTTTCGGTAGATTCAGGTTTGACCGCGGGGTCACAGAGAAACTGAATTGTAGTTTCAATATATAGAGATATATATAGAATATAAGTATAAGACTAGAGATATATATATACACCTATACAGATAAGAGAGTATATATATATATATATATCTATAAAATATATATGACATATATATGTATATATATATTATATATATATAGCTATATAGTATATAGATATATACCTACTCACTATACACTGCCAAGTCACACACATATTTGTATATGACCTTTACTATATTTGTATGCAGTGTTGTGTGTGTGTCGTTATACGTTGAGCATACTCAGTAATCCACCGACACACACATACACACACACCCTCACTCCACACCTACCTTACCACATATTACACATTTACCCCCCGTATATATCACGATTTATATATAATATATCTAGATTCTACCGACCTCATGACCATTATCTACTCTTATAGACCCCTGCATATATCCACTATATATACTACCGTGCATTATTTGTCTTTCCAGATAGCCATTATACAAATATCTATATATATCAGCTAACCCTATTTATATATACTATTACTATATTAATTTCATATCACCTATATATACATAAACACACTTCTTATACTATATAATTTATATGAATCATTACTCACATCCCTTTACTATCTAATACCCCCGTATCCACACCACGCCTATACTTCCTATTCAATATCCCTCTATATATCGTACTATTATACCCTATTACTATCTAATACTCTTAATCACTCATGTGTAGTCGTGTTTGGGTTCCAGTGTGTTTGAGTCGCCCTCCTGTGTCTGTGCGCTTTGTATCGTGTTGCTTTGCCGATGTACGTGTGTGCGCCGGTTGTGTCCTGCTACGATTATACCTATTTTTTTACGAGTTATAACTACTTATCATAAACACCCCCTCCACCTATAATACGTTGTATCTATCTATTATTTCCTACTACTGTATATACTATCTCGATATATATGCAATTATGAGAGAGGTGCCTCTAGTAGAATTTTGAAGGCTCACACCTGGATGTTGGAGGATAACAATTAATAATCATATATCGAGACGTACGAGATATATAGCGTTGATTTGCCAGACCAATTGTCATCACACCTGATATCACAACATACACTAGATACACAAGTTTAGAGAAGCATAGCCGAAAAAGGCTAGGCGACGTGTGTCTTGTAATGCAAGCATATCACCTAAGACACAGAAGATCAAAGATACAAACACGGCACATGAACTAATGATTGATATGTACAACTACATGGAGCCGTTGTCACTACATAACTACATCAGTATGATCACGGATCATAACCATATGTGACGAATACCATTGCTCACCAATAAACACCCACCATAGCATCCTCAATAACATAGACACGAGACAGATCGAATTATTATCGCGGACTTAAAGCTGAGGTTTATGAATCTCTATTAGTTACTTCCCACACAACGTCGCATCCATACGGTTCTGAGTGTTGGGTGCTGAAGTCGATAGACAAAAAAAAGATCAATGAGTTTGAAATGTGGTGTGCAGACGAGTACTGCGAATTAGCTGGACAGAGAAGAAGACGGAATGGAAGTGCTGAGAAAAAAACAAATTGTTAAAGACGACTGTTGGACATCTGAACAAGAGGAAATAAAGTTTATGTTCATGTAATGAGAAGTAAAAAGTATTGAGAAAAAACTTGCTTGACCAGGGGATAGTGATAGGAAACAGAGGAAGAGGCAAACCGAAGACAAGACTGAGCGACCAATATCAAAGATATTGCGGCTGTCAATGGTACAAGTGGAAAGAAAAGGCGTAAGATCGAGTTTAGTGGCGAAGGAGGGGAGAGGTCACGGGGCTCAAACATGAGCTACGTTATGGATGAAGAAATATATATATATACTATATATATACAAGTATATATATATATTTATAGATATAAATATATATATATATAAATATATATATATATATAATATATATATATATAATAGATAATATAATTATATACTAGTATATATATATAATATATATATATATATATATAATAATCATATATAATATATATATATATAATATGTGTGGGTGTGGTGTGTGTGTGTGTGTGTATACAACAACACACACAACCACCACACACCACACCACACACACAACATATATATATAATATATATAATATATAGTATATACTTATATCTATTAACTATATAGATATAATAGATATTTATATTATAGATATATTTATATACAATATATATAGATATATAATATAGAATATATATCATATATATTATATATATATATCTATATTATATAATCTATTATATATATATATATATACTATTCTATATATATAGTATATATATTTATATATGATATAGATATATATATAGTATATATATATAATATATATCTATATATATAGTATATATATATAATGAGATAATATGTGTCGTGGTGTGTTGGTGTGTGTGGGTGTGTGTGTGTGTGTGGTGCTGCTATAATATATATATATATATATATATATATATATATTATAATATATATATTATATTATGTTGTTATATATTATATATATATATATATATGTGTGGTGTGTGGGTGTGTGTGTGTGTGTGCTGTGTGTGTGGGTGGTGTGTGGTGTGGTATACATACACCACTACACACACACACACATATATATATAATATAATTATGATATCTATTAATATATATATTAACTGATATATTATATATTATCTACTATATATGTCGTGTGTGTGTGTGTGTGGTGCTGTGCTGTGTGTGTGTGTGGTGGTGTGTGTGTTGTGTGCTGTGTGTGTAAATGTGTGGTAGTGTGTGTGTGTCTTTATGGTATATACACACCCACACCCCACACCCACACAACACACACACACACACACACACACACACACACACACACACACCACACACAACACACACTACGGAACACACACACATACACACACATACACACACATACACACACACACACACCACACACACACACACACACACACACACACACACATATATATTATTATATATATATAATAATAGATATATCTTAATATATATATATAATCTGTATATTTGTTAATATAATATGTTAAAAAAAAAAAAAAAAAAAAAAAAAAAAATTATATATATATATATAGATCTTATAATATATATGTATATATATTATATATATATATATATATATATATCATATTATAATGATGTATATATTATATACATACACATAGCCCAGTCAGTGCTGGGCCTAGCCCGGATAAATAGAGAGGAATGGAGTACCTTAAAGGTCACACCGGCACTCTCCGTGGAAAGGAACTGGGGACCCTACCACGTAGCTCACCAAGGCATCACAACATGAAAAACCTAAGAGCATGCTGTGACCACGGCGCTTCAGACAGAACCTACCTGTTAAAAGAAGAAGATACATACACATATATATGTTTATTTCCATATGATAATATATATATATAGAGATATATATATATGATATATAGATATATATATATATATATATATATTATATAATAATATACTTTGTGTGTCTGTGCGTGTGTGTGCTGGTGTATGTATTGTGTGTGCTATACATACAATATATGATATATATTATATATAATAAATAGTATATTATAATATATATATATTATACATATCATATATATATATATATATCATATATATGACTGGGGACGCGGTGGACCGAATGGTTAGAGCGCCGGATCAAGACTGCACGACGCAAATCTGAGTCGAGGGGTTCGAGTCACGACCGCCGACGTTGTTCCCCTGGGCAAAGTAACTTCAGCTTGATTGCTGCCTAAGCACTGGGTGGCCAAGCAGCCCAGGTTCAGTGCTGGTCCCAAGCCCGTATAAAATAGAGAGAATGATTCCTAAAAAAGTAAACACGGCAACTCTCCGTGGAAGGAACGGGGGGACCCTACCACGTACGCACCCATAGAGCATCACAACGTGAAAATGCAATTGAGTATCATGCTGTGACCACGGGGATCAGACATGACCTACCGTTAAATGATGATGAAATACATAATAGTAGGCGCGCGCCGCGCGCGTGTGTGGTGGGTATGTGGGTGGTTATTACACATAAAGACGCACATACAAAAACACACCACACACACCACACACACACACACACACACACACACACATATAGTTATAATATATATATAGATAGATAATATAGTAGAGATATATACGACCTGATACTATATATATATATATTATAGACATATATATATATTGTACATATATATATATATATGATATTATATATAGTATATATATATATATATAATAATATATATATAATATATAAATATACACATATATATATATGATTAGATTATATTAGATATAGATTAGTATATATATACTATATAATTAGATATATATATATATATGTGTGTGCTGTCGTGGGTGTGTGTGTGGTGTGTGTGTGTGTGTGTGTGTGTCTGTGTGTCTGTGTGTGTGAGTGTGCGTGTGTGTGTGGTGTGTGTGGGTGTTGTGTGTGTTTGTGTCGTGTGTGTGTGTGTGTTGTAAGTGTGTGTAAACCCAGCTTCTAGATATGTGGGGGGGTGGGGGGGTTGATCTACTGAATATTGTATACCAATGTTATCTTATTTATCTGTGTTTATTCTACATTGCCGTGTATAGATGTCTATGTATTGTCACATGCCTTATGTATTGTCACATGCTTATATTTACCTGTTTATTCGTCTCTCGTTGCCACACTAGATATTCCAATGTTGTATTGTCTATCCCCTTATTACGTTCGTTTCTTTCATTACCAGTGATGTGCCATACGCTTAAGCACGGGAGCTATGCCCATCTGTAGACCACTGTAGTGAGAAGACCGCCGCAGACTTTCCCTGCGGGGAGCTCAAGGAGCAACACCTGCTCTTGGGCGCAGCCGTATCAATCATACTATATATAAATGGAGTCAAAACACACTGTCGCCTCTAACTTTAACCTATAGCTCGCCACTTACCATACTACTTGTAGGGCCCATGCATCTCGCCTATTACTAGTGCTGTGTTTTTGTGGTTTTTTTTCATTGTGTGTGTGGTGTGTCTGCGTGTGTTGTGGTGGGTGGTGTGTGTGTGAGTGTGTGTGTGTGTGTGTGTGTGTGTGTGTGTGTGTGTGAGTGAGGGAGTGAGGTGTGTGGAGTGTGTGTGTGTGTGTGTGGTTGATGTGTGGTGGGGGTGTGTGCTGTGTGGGTGTGTGTGTGTGTTGTGTGTGCAGATACACAACACGCCGACGCCTATATATGTGTGTTGTGTTTGTGTGTGTGTGTTGTGGGTATAGATATATATATTACATAGTATATAGAGATAGTATATGATATACCCTATATATATATTATAGAATATATTAACTTTTTTGTGAAATTTGTAGTATAGGATGATATATATCATATACTACTTCCCTTTTCTCTCCCCCTTCTTCTACTATATATATATAGCTATATTAGATATATGATATATATTTATATATATACTTATATATGGTGGTGTTGTGTGTGTGTGTGTGTGTGTCGTGTGTGTGTGTGTTGTGTGTATATATGCACATAGTGTATAGAATATACATAATAGATATGCATAAATGCTGTTGAATCCTTAACATACATAAAATGTATGTATATTTAATATATATAGGTCAAATGTAGATAGATAGAGATGAGTAGATGTGAAACGAATTTATATTATATGTATGATAGAAAATAGATTATTATGTATCTATGACTTGTTATATCACTAGTAGTACTGCATAGATATCCCTATTAATACTGTCTATGCCCCTTCACCCTCTCTACTCAGTACCATATATGTATTGCACTCCTCAATCTCCTATCCGAGAGACACTTTTATTTGCAGTAGATGATATACTATATACTGCTTGATATATATCTATATATAGCCTACTATATATTCATAATATCACTCCCTATACTCTTATACGCTAGCAGAGTATCCTATAGTATGTGTACGTTTATCTTTATGTATTATCTGATCTTTGTATATGACGACTTATAGAAGCATCACTAGACTTCTTACTGTCGTATATAGACTTATATATGACGACTCCGACTATCTGATAGATTCCACTATTATCCCTAGACCCCTATTCAACGACCATACATATCGCACACACACTGATACAGCAACCATATCATATGCAAAACAATTTATGTTATACAGATAGATGTATTTACATAAACGCACTACTATTATTTCCGTGGCTATAGGTATTTTATTGATTGAGTATCCACCTTATACATACCGGATTTTACGATCAGTATTTACCACCTATAAACACAATGTCCTTCTTTATACTAGTATGTTATCCTGTATTATGATCACTTCACTATATCTACTTACTTTATATACGCACCGATGATCCATAAGACCCTCCCATATTTGTTAGTCACTATTTGTACCCCCCACCCACTATGTATAATGATATATATAATTATCGCTATGATTGCTACACGCATATAATACCTATTATGTATGCGCGCGCGCAGTCGTGCATGCGCGCCCCATGTGTGGGTGTGTGTGGTGCAGCTGTGTGTCGTTGCAGTGTGTTCGCCCTCTTTCTTCTGTGTGTGTGGAGTTCGACAACCGGTATTTCTGATCGAAACGGATAAAAACCATTCAATTTATGTTATGACGCTATGCATTTCATAAAATACTTGCTGATGCTGTATCGTAATGCATATAATTACAGCATGCAATGAACACACGGAGTGTCAACATCATCACTCGGTTCAGAACTGATGCGAACTTTCTAAGTGAGCACATGAGCGCCCAGTGTTCTATTTCACTACACTATAGTCTACCCTAACACAATTGATGTCAATCTATATCCGAGCCACCCTACTATCACTATACTCACGACTATCTATATATCTTATATTATACCCTAGTACCCTACTATTTCTATATATGCTCGGTGCTGGATGTGTGTTGTGGTGGTGTGTGTGCTGTCTGGTGTGGGTGGTGTGTGGTGCGAGTGCGAGTGTACTGTGTGGTGCGTGTGTGCATGCCTGTGGTCGTCTGTGTGTTTTGCAGTTGTGTAATCTGCATAGGGGTGCCAAACCATTCATAATTGACCCACATCTACATGATCAATACACTAACTAATAGTAAGAATAATGATGATGCTGCATGAAATTAATAATAATAATTATAATAAACAACAGCAACTGAACACAAGTAGTAGTACTAATGCGACACAATCATCTTGTAACCACAGCTAATCATCACACTATATTGAAGTAATACACGCTCATAGGTTAATAGCGAATATGTGATTGGAGGTATGTACAGAAGCATATAATGAATTCATATTTATCACACACAATAATACTCGTGTATAATATGAATAACGCATAATATGATGAAAATAATAACAGTAAGAAAATTAATTATAATAGTGACAATAATGGTAATAATGCCAATGATAATGGTAATGATAACAACAACTGCAATAGTAGAAGTTCATTTTATTTCTGTATCAAAATATGATAAGTACGCATATCGAAATTTCCACAATATTGCGATGCAGGACA
The DNA here is from genome assembly GCF_015228065.2 of Penaeus monodon. Lineage (NCBI taxonomy): Eukaryota > Metazoa > Arthropoda > Malacostraca > Decapoda > Penaeidae > Penaeus > Penaeus monodon. The sequence goes on from NC_051402.1 coordinate 13,785,178, forward strand.
GTCGTGATGTCACCCACCGCAGTAACACAAACAAACGATGTAATGATCTATGTACTTGCGCCGCATTTATTCAAAAACTGACGGATATGCCTGTGGGAAAAACTGGTTCTGGTATCATGGTTTTTACGATCATGCAAGAGTACAGATAGGCGGTAAAATTTCTGCTACGTAAAGTCGTCTTCACGATCATGGCAGAATGGTGCGATTTTTCTATGCTAATTATTTCAGATAAGTCTATTGCATGATTACTGGCCATTTGTCTGTCCAACGGAACGAGCAACCCCTCAAGGGCTGCTGGTTTCACGAAAGGTTCATGTGCCTTCTGTGAGATTCCACACTGCCTTTCTCTTGTGAATTTGTGCAATACTGGCGTAAACGGATTGTGTGTTGTGATGTGCATGCCGTATAACGATAAAGGCAGCTATACGAATGTGAAACGTGCGCGGAGCGGTCACTCCGACCATTGTTGCACCACTATGATTGGATATGTTCTAAGGTGCGAAGATCTCCACCAGATCACTTGCGCATGTTATTCTCTGAGAATTTGCCCACGGGGATCACGAATGGTTGGGGTGCGTGCTGATAGTTCTCTCCTTTTATACATACATCACCTTCCACCTAGTACTCTTGACCAGATCTCGACTTAGAGTATGTGTACTTAGCTCAGATATAATCATACGTAGTACCTGACTGACATATACTGTATGTGTTTGTATTTCTCTTGTATTTTTTTCTTCCACCTACGCTGTCACCCGCCACTCATTTTCTGCATCCCTATTTTATAGGCACAATATCCTTATGTAATCATTCCCCTATCTATGATTACCTTATATCGAGTTCTCAACTTATGCGACCCCACTCATAACTTACTAGTACGACATGTGTCATAGTTCTCCGCTCTCCCCCTACGTACTTCCTGACTAGTGCATCCCCATGTATCCGATTGCATCGCTCACTCCTAGACCCTGACATACCTTACGTAGTCAGACTGTCAGATAATTAGCGATGCATCTGACTTATTGTATCTTTTACCCTCTCTCTCGATCGATATGATAATACCTTGCACTACCTCTTTATTATGTCATCGATCGTACCTCTCTCTCTTTCATGATTTACTCCTATCCCTATAATATAGACACACACATCATAATACTATTGATTATAACACAATACATACATATATCTAGATATATGATATAGATATATATCTATATTATATATATATATATAGATATATATATATAGATATATAAATCATATATATATGGAATATATATATATATATATATAGAGGTGTGTGTGTGTGTGTGGGTGTGTGTGTGTGTGTGTGTGTGTGTGCGTGTGTGCGTGCCTGTGTCTGTGTGTCTAAATGAAAGATGGATAGAGAGAGAAAGAGTTCATCTTCAATTCATTAGGAATATTCTACGATGCAGCTTGATTTAAGCGGCAGTACTTTCGCATACTATTGAAAATCCACGTCCATCTTTTCGAGATTTGGAGGAGCTTTGTTAATGAAAAGTAAACCTACGTCTGATAGACACGTACGAATTTTAGGACATCTTTCAAATACAAAACTTCTTGGTAGGACACACAGTAATATTATCTGTTGAGATTTGTAAAGGATGCAATATCTAGTAGGTTTACTGAATACCATTTTCATTACTATCCTTATTGTTATTATAAATGTAGGCAGTGTTTTGTTTCTCTGCTTCACTGTAGTATGAAAGGTAATGATAATGGTAATGATGGTAATACTTACAATAACAAGAATTACGGGAATGATACTACTAACAGCAGTAAGATTGCTACTAGTGCATATATTCCAAGTGCTGCTGCTGCTGCTGATGATGATAGTAATAATAATAATGTTGCTACTACTGCTACTAATATTAAAAATTATAATGATTTTGGTAATGATGACGATGGTAACGATGATCATAATAATAATGATAATAAGATAATTATAATAATAATGATAATGGCAGTAACAACAACAGCAACAACAACAATGATAATAATATAAATAATAATAATAATAATAATAATAATAATAATAATAATAATAATAATAATAACAATAGTAATAAAAGTAATAATATGATGGACAGTGATTACTCCTAACAAATGTAATAGAAGATAAAAAAACAACGATATTGTAAACAAAACAACAGGAACAGTAACAAACCTAGTTAACTAATGAATATAATATAAGTACTAATAAGATTACACATATAAAAGAGTTGACATTAGATATACATTATGACAGGTATTGCATATACTGGGTATGATATATAGATCAGTATGCTACTATTACGACTATATATAATAATCATTATATAAATATATATATAATATATACATATAGATCTAGACAATATTATATATATATACGCTAGATAATATATACGGTATATATGATATATATTATATCATATATATATGAAGTATAGATTATAGTATATATATATATATATATATACGTATATATCAGATATATTGTACTACTATTAGACCCTATATCCATATAGATATATGAGAGATATTATATATATATTATACCTAATACCTTATTATATATTAATATATATAGAGATATATATATATATATATATATATAAACATACACACACACACACACACACACACACACACACACACACACACACACACACACACATATATATATATATATCTATGTATGCCTTTTTTTATGCTATCAGTCGCATTATCGAAAAAGAAACAAACTATTTAACACATGAAGTTCGTGCAATTTGTGTGCTTTAAGGCGCCGCTGTCTACAGCAACGGCCCAGAGTATGGCATAGTAAGTGGGTTTGATGTAGAAGCATTAGACCGTGGAGAGAAGGCGAGACACAGCGAACGTAGTTTATTTATATCAGGAGTTCTTAACTTCGGTTCCATGGATTAGTTTCAGGGGGTCAGTGAGGATTAGGTGAAAATTGGCATTTATATTCGTGTGTGTTGTTATTCAAGTTTGAATAAACCAACACACACGCAATATATAAATGCAATTTCACTAAATCCTCACTGACCCACTGAAACTAATCATGAACGAAGCCGAAGTTAAGAACTCCTGATATAAATAAACTACGTTCGCTGTGTCTCGCCTTCTCTCCACGGTCTAATGCTTCTACATTCAAACCCACTTACTATGCCATACTCTGGGCCGTTGCTGGTATGACAGCGGGCGCCTTAAAGTACACAAATCACGAACTTTCATGTCGTAAATAGTTGTTTCTTTTCCGATAATGCGACTCGATTTTTTTTTTTTTTTAAAAGCATAAAAAAAGGCCATCACATCATAACATAGGTATATACAGTCTATGTTGTGTGTGTTTTCTTTTTTTTTTTTTGTGTGTGTGTGTGTGTTGGTGTGTGTGTGGGTGTGTATGTTTATATATATATATATGTATCGTAATATACTACATATATATATATATATATATATATATATATATATATATACTATATATATATATATATATATATACTATATATTATACAGTATATATATATATATACACATATATGCATACCTGTATATGTATATATATGTATATTTATATATGTATAATATATTATTATTATATTAATATTATTAGTTATGGTTGTTACTGTTCCTGTTGGTTTTGTTGTTATCAATATCGTTGTTTTTTTATCATTTCTATTACATTTTTTAAATTATCAATGTCATCAATATTATTACTTTTATTACTATTGTTCGTATATATTTATTTTTTTTTTTATTATTTATATTATTAGTATTCATATTTATTATATCATTATTATTGTTATTATTACTTATTATTATTATTAGCTATTATTATTATTATTAGTATTATATTATTGTTATTAGTTATTATATTTATCAATTATTATCATTTTTATTATTTATATTATTATCATTGTTGTTGTTGCTGTTGTTGTTACTGCCATTATCATTATTATTATAATTATCTTATTATCATTATTATTATGATCATCGTTACCATCGTCATCATTACAATAATCTATTCCATCGTCATCATTCTAATATTAGTAGCAGTAGTAGCAACATTATTATTATTACTATCATCATCAGCAGCAGCAGCAGCACTTGGAATATATGCACTAGTAGCAATCTTACTGCTGTTAGTAGTATCATTCCCGTAATTCTTGTTATTGTAAGTATTACCATCCTTACCATTATGTCATATACCTTTCATCACGACAGTGAACGCAGATGAAACGTAAAACACCTGCCTTCCATTTATAATAACAATAAGGATAGTAATGAAAAATGGTTATTCAGTAAAACCTATGGTCAGATGTATGGCACACTCTCTTTCCCTTTTACAAAATCTCAACATATATATACTTGTGCTATACAAGAAGTGTATTGAAAGATGTCTAAAATTCGTACGTCTGATGCAGAACGTAGGTTTACTTTTCATTAACAAAGCTCCTCCAAATCTCGAAAAGATGGACGTGGTTTTTCAATAGTATGCGAAAGTACTGCCGCTTAAATCAAGCTGCATCGTAGAATATTCCTAATGAATTGAAGATGAACTCTTTCTCTCTCTATCCATCTTTCATTTAGACACACAGACACAGGCACGCACACACGCACACACACACACACAACACACACCACACACACACACACCAACCACACACATAATATATATATATATATATTATATAGATATATATAGATAATATATATAGATATAGCAATAGATAGTTATATATACGTATGTATATAGGATCTATACTTATATACTATATATGATATATATATATATATATTATATATATATACTATACTATATATAATTATGT
>NC_051402.1:13795018-13801180 GCF_015228065.2 Penaeus monodon
TATAAAATATTATATATATAATATATATAAATATATATATATATATATATATATATATATATATTATATAATATTTATATATATATAATATAGTTTTTATATAAATATATAATAAAATATATATATATATTAATTATATAAATTTTAAAAAATTTTAATTATATATTATATATATTATATATATATGTGTGTGTGTGTGTGGTGTGTGTGGTGTGTGGGGTGTATACACACACACACACACACACACAAAAACAAAATATAAAAATATATATATATAATATATATATATAATATAAAATATTATTATATATATATATATATATATGTATTATATATATATTTTATATATATAATATATATATTTAATATATATATATATATCTATATATTTTATAATATATAGTATGTATATTAATTACTATATATATATTATATATTATATATTATATATATATATATATATATAATATATATATCTCATCAATAACGGTATGCTCATGTTGAGCAGCCGTGGACCTCTCCACCATCCTTCGCCACTAAACTCGATCTTACGCTTTTCTTTCCACTTGTTTCCATTGACAGCCCGCAAATATCTTGATATTGTCGCTCAGTCTTGTCTTCGGTTTGCCTCTTCCTCGTTTCCTATCACTATCCCTGTCAGCAAGTTTTCTCAATACTTTTACTTCCATACATGACCAATAAACTTTAATTTCCTCTGTTCAAGATGTCCAACAGTCGGTCTTTACAATTTGTTTTTCTCAGCACTTCATCATTCGTCTTCTTCTCTGTCCAGCTAATTCGCAGTACTCGTCTGCAACACCACATTTCAAAACTATTGATCTTTTTTTTGTCTATCTACTTCAGCACCCAACACTCAGAACCATATGATGCAATTGGGAAAACTAATGAGTTCAATAAAACCCCAGCTTTTTCCGTAAGGTAATGCTTCGGTCTTTCCAGATGTTATTGAGAGCAATTGTGGCGTTTTTGGCAATGGTAATTCTTCTTTTTATCTCCGGTGAATCATCATATGTATTAGTTAAAACGGCTCCATTGATTGTAACATGTTCATCATTGTTCATTGCCGGTTATCTTTGAATCTTCATGATCTTAGTTTTCTTGGCATTAAGAAACAAGCCAGCCTTTTCGCTTGCTTCTCTAACTTTATCTAGTAGTTGTTGTAGTTCAGTGATATTGCTGGCAATCAAAACTATATCATCGGCGTACCTCAGATTTGATATTTTGTATCCTCCAACATCCACAGTTCCTTCAAAATTCTCTAGAGCACTCTCATAATTGATATATATATATATATATAGTATATATATATATAATATATTTATATATGATATATATATATTTTTATATATATATATATTATATATATATATATATATATTTATATATATATCTATTAATATATATATATATATATAATAATATATATATATCATATTATATAAGATATCTATTATATTATATACTATATATATATTATGTTGTGTGTGTGTGTGGTGTGTGTGTGTGTGTGTGTATGTATATATATACACATATACACACACACACACACATATATATATTATGTATATATAATATAATATATATATATAAGTTAGATATATATATATATTATATATATTATATATATATATATATTATATAATATATAGTATATATATATGTATATATATATATAATAATATATATATATATATATATATATAATATATTGAAACTACAATTAAGTTTCATGCTGTGACCACGGCGGGTCAAACATGAATCTACCGGAAAAAAAAAAAAAAAAAAAAAAAAAAAAAAAAAAAAAAAAAAAAAATAATATATTATATGATATATATATATAATATATATAAGTATATATATATATATATATACAGACACACGCACACACACACACGCACACACACACACACACACACACACACACACACCACAACACAATATATATATATAATATATATTAATATATATATATATATATAATATATAGATATATATATATATAATAATATATTATATATATATAATATATAGTATGTATATATGTTTATATATAAAATATATATTATGTATATAATAATAATAATAATAATTATTATTATTATATTAATAATAATAATGATAATAATAAACACGCCTACATTTCCATACTTATACATTGAGACAGCTGCACCTTGAGGGGAACTTATACGCGAGAAGAAGAGCGGCAGGTGTTTTAAGGGATGTACTTGGGTAATCAGCTTATCTCAGGTGGGAAGAGGATTAGAGCCAAAGGAGAGCTTGGAGGAAGATGTAAGTAAGTCGTATTAAGAATAATGACAAAAAATGAAGATAAATAGGAAGCTATTACACAATTGGATAAGGGAAGGAAAAGAAGGAGGGTGAATTGGGTAGCTATAATGTACGGAGGCCCATTAGTGTCACTACCATGGATGAACTTCAGGAGGGGGGTGGGGGAAGTGAGCAAAGGGTTTTCCCTTTCTCTTTTCCTCTGTCGTACGCTTTCTCTCTTTCTCTCTCTCTTTTTCTTTTCCTTAGTCTATATGTGTATCTCTCTTTCTTCTTTCTGTCTCTCTCCGTATTTCTCTTTCTATCTGTCTCTTTCTGCGTCTCTCTCACACACACACACACACACACACACACACAATTTAGATAATATAATAATATATATATATATATTATTATATATATATAAATAATATAATATAATAGTATAAGATAATATAATATATAATTTTATATAAATAGAATAAATAACTATAAGAAACTAATAATAAATAAGAAAATGTTTTTATAATATGTTATATATTATATTTTACTTATATATATATAAAATATATTAGAAAACCTATAAAAAAAAAGGGGTAAAAGAGATATATTAATATAATAAATATATATATAATAAAATTTTATATATAATATAATTTTAATAATATATTATATATATATATAAAATATATTAAATAATAATATATTTAAAATATATATATATTTTATATATATATTATATATATCCCTATATTATATATAATATTATATAAATATTTTTATAAAATATATATATATAGGGTGTGGGGTGTGTGTGTGTGTGGTGAGGAGGACGCAAAAAAGAGACAGATAGAAAAGAGAAATAGGGGAGAGAGACAAAAAGAAAAAAGAGAGTAACAAAATAGACTAAGGAAAAAAAAAGAGAGAGAGAAAGAGAGAAAGCGAAAGACAAGGAAAAGAAAAAGGGGAAAAAACCCTTTGCCCCCTTTCCCCCCACCCCCCCCTGAAGTTCATCCAGGGTAGGGGACCCCAAGGGGGCCTCCGTCCATTATAGCTCCCCAAATTTCACCCCCCTTTCTTTCCCTTTCCCTTACCCTTTGGTGTAAAAGTTTTCCTTTTTATTTTCTTTTTTTGGGCATTATTTAATACGCCCTTATTACTCTTCCCTCCAAGCTCCCCTTTTGGGTTTTTCAATCCTCTTCCCCCCCCTAAAGTTTAAAGCGGTTACCCAAGTACATCCCTTAAAAACCTGCCGCTCTTCTTCTCGCGTATTAAGTTTCCCCCAAAGGGGCAGCTGTCTCAAAGTATAAGTATGGAAAAAGTGGCGTGTTATTATTATCATTTTTATTATTTAAAATAATAATAATAATTATTTTTATTAATTTTTTATTACATAAAATATTTTATATATAAAAATATTTTTACATATATATTATAATAATATATATATATATTAATTAAAATAATATGAAAATATATATATAAACATAAAATATATATATAAAATATATATATATATAAAATATTATAAATATAGATATATATATTTTATATAATATTATATTTTATATTTTAAATAATATTTTAAATATATATATAAGGGGTATATATAATATATAAATATTATTATTAATATAAATATATATAATATATATATAATTATTTGTGTGTGTTGGGGTGTGTGTGTGGTTGTGTGGGGTGGGGTGTGTGTGTTTTGGGGTGTGGTTTTATATATATATATATATATAATAATATATATATATATAATATATTTTATAATTTTATTTTTTTTTTTTTTTTTTTTTTTTTTTTTTTTTTTTTTTTTTTTTTTTCCGGTAGATTTATGTTTGACCCGGGCCCGGGGGTCACAGCAGGGAAAATTAAATTTTAGTTTCAATAAAAATAATTATATAAAAATATATATATATATATATTTATAATATATTTTACATAATATTATAATATAAAATATTAATAAAATATTTTTTAGTATTACAATTATAAATATAGATTTTATATTATAATTTTATTATATATATATATAAAATTATATAATATATAAAATATATACATATATATAATATGGGTGGGGTGGCTGATATGTGTATATATATATACATACACACACACACACACACAAGACACACACACTTATATATAATATATATATTTTATATATTTTAAAATATAATATATAAAATATATAATATATATAATTTTATATAATATATAAAAATTATATATAAAAAATTTAATAATTTTATATTTAATATATATATATATATAAAAAAATTTTATTAAAATTATATAAAATTTTATATATAAATAAATATATATATATATATTATATATTATATAAAATATAATATTATAGTTTGGGGGTTTTGGGGGGGTGTGTGTGTGTGGTGTTGTGGGTGTGTGGGGCTGTGCGCGTGTGTCTGTAAAATATAATATATATATAATATATAATATATATTTTAATTTTAAATATATATAATTATATATATCAATTTTGGGGAGGTTTCTCTAGAGAATTGGAAGGAACTGGGGGTGTTGGGGGGTACAAAATATCAAAAAACTGAGGTACGCCCAAAGAAATAATTTTTATTGCCAGCAAAAATCAGAACTACAAAAAACTACTAGATAAAAATTTGAGAAACAAGGGGGAAAAGGGTGGTTTTTTCTTAATGCCAAAAAAACGAAGATCATGAAAATTCAAAAATAAACCGGGAATGAACAATGATGAAAAATTTTACAAACAATGGAGCCGTTTTTTAAATAATACAATGGGTGATTTACCGGAGATAAAAAAAAAGGGAAACCATTGCCAAAAAAGCCACAATTTCTCTCAATAACATTTGGAAAAACCGAAAACATTTTTCCCTTTCGGCCAAAAACTGAGGGTATTTAAAATCATTAGTTTTCCCAATTTCATTTTATGGTTTGAGGTTGGGTTTCTGAAGTAGATAGACAAAAAAAAGATCAATAGTTTTGAAAGGGGGTGTTTCAGGGCGAGTACTTCGAATTAGCCCGGGCAGGAAAAAAGGGGCGAATGATGAAGTGCTGAGAAAAAAAAAATTTTTAAAGAACCCACCCGTTGGGCATCTTGAACCCGAGGGGAAAATTTAAAATTATTGGGGCATGTAAGGGGAAGTAAAAGTATTTAGAAAAACCCGCTGACAGGGGATAGTGATAGGAAACAGAGGGAAAAGGGGAAACCGAAGACAAGACCCCGGGAAGGGGACAATTTTCAAAAATTTGGGGGGTGTCAATGGTAAAAGTGGAAAGAAAAGGTAAGATCGAGTTTTGTGGGAAGGATGGGGGAGAGGTTTCCCCGGGTGCCCCAAACCCGGGGCATAACCGGTTTTTGATTTAAGATATATATTTTAAAATATATATATATAATATATATATTTTTATATATAAAATATCAAAATATATATGTAAAAAACATTTTTATAAAATATATATAATTATTAATTATATATAAAATTTAAATATATAATAATAAAATGTTAATAAATATATATATATATATATATATATATAATATAAAATATATAATTATTATATATAATTTTATATGTTTGTTGTGTGTTGTGGGGGGTGTGGGTGTATACCCCAACACACACCCACACACCAAAACACACACACACATATATAATTTATATATAAAATAATATATAAAATATATATATAATAATATTTATATATATATAAATATTTTATATAAAATAAATATATTTATTAGTATTTTAAAATATATATTATAATATTTTATATATTATAAAATTAAATAAAATTTAAAAAAATATATATTGTGTGTGTGTGTGTGTGTGTGGTGGTGTGGTGGGGTGTGTGTTTTTATTTTTTATA
>NC_051402.1:13808780-13811280 GCF_015228065.2 Penaeus monodon
ATATAATATATATATATTATATATATATATATATATTATTTTGTTAGTTTCTGCCTCATCTTCATCAGTTTTTATTTATATTGAATTGTGTAGTTGAATAAAGTATTATTATGTCACTTAACCCCTCTCTCTCCTCTTTCCTCTCTCCTTTCTCTCTCTCTTTTCTCTTTTTCTCGCCTCTCTCCTCTTATCTGGAAAAACAAGGGAAAAAAAATTTAGGTGTTTTGGGTTTTCAGTGATGTAAAATACAGAAAAAATGGCCTTTTTCCCTCGGACAAAACCTTTTGAATATTGGGGAAACCTCTCCTTCAGGAAAAAACGAGAAAAAAAATTGGGGCGGGAAAAAGTGTTGGGGGTGCAAAGAGGAACGATGGAGGCATAAATTTAAAACAAGGAAAATTTCCGCTTTTGAACTGCTGTTAAACGGCTTTTAAAGCCTGCCCGGTTTTACATGTACGCAAACTTACTTACTCGGGGGGGCTTTTTCTCTGTCTGTATGTATTCTCTTTTTTATTTCTGCCTGCCTTCTGGCTGTGTCTGCCTAATTTCTATCTTTCTCTCTCTCTTTCCCTTTTGTTATCTTGTACTCCACAAAAACCCCACAACCCCCATATATATATATAAATATATATATATAAAATTTTAAAATATATTATATATATTATTATATAATATATAAATATTAAAATAAATATATATATATATATATATTATATTATATTTTAATTTTTAAATAATATATATTTAATATATATTATATTTAAATATAAAATAAATATATTATATATAAAATATATTATAATAAATATATATATATAATTTTATTTTTAAAAATAAAATAATATATATATATATATATATATATATTATATATATATTTTATATAATAAAATATATATAATATTTTTTTTATTTTTTTTTTGTTTGTTTTTTATTATATATATTTATATATATAAATATATAATAATATTTTTATATAATAATAAATATATTAATAATAATAATTATATATATATTATTAAAATATTTATATTATATATATAATATTATATATTATATAATATATATATATATTAATTTATATATATATTATATTTTTTTGTTAAATTTTTTTTAAAAATAACAAAAAAAAAAAAAAATAAAATTAAAAAAAAAAAATATAAAAAATATAATAAAAAAAATAATAATAATTTATATATTAAAAAAAAAATATAATTAAAATTAACTGATTTGTTTTAAATTATGTCATTTTTTCCCCAAATTTTTTCTTAAAAAAAAATTTTTTTTTCTTCATCAACCTTTAAAAAAATTTTTTTTAAAAATTTTTTAATATTATTAAAAAATATAATTTTTTTTTTTTTTTTAATAAAAAAAAAAAAAAAAAAAAAAAAAAAAAAAAAAAAATTAAATTTATTAATTATTATATATATATATATTAATAAATATATATATATATATTAATATTAATATATTATATTATTTTATATAATATATATATATATATATATAATATATAATATATAAAAATAAATATTTATATATATATTATTTTATTTTTTTTTTTTTTTTTTTTATATCATAAAATGTAAATATATATATTAAAAATATATATTATATATTTAAAAATAATTATATATATAATATATTATATTATAATTTTTATAATTTATATATATATATATGTTTTTTTATTTTTTTATGTTTTTTTTTTTTTTTTTTTAAATTTTTTTTTTAAATTTTTTTTTTTTTTTTTTTTTTTTTTTTTTATTTTAATATATTTATTTATAAACCAATATTTTTTATAAATATTTATTTTATAAATTTAAAATTTTATTTTTTAATAAAATAATAAAATTTTATTATTTATTATTTTATATAATTATTTTTAAAAATTATTCTAAATATTTTTTATATTTTTTCTTTTATTATTTTTATAATATAAATAAAAAATTAATTTTATTATAATAATTTTTATTTTATTTATAATATATTTTATATATATATATATATTATAAAAAAAAAAAAAAAAAAAAAAATTATTAATATATTTTTATATATATATTATATAATATTAATTAAATAATAATTTTTTTTTTTTTTTTTTTTTTTATTTTTTTTTTTTTTTTATTTTTAAATTTTGGAAAATTTTTTTATTAAATATTTTTACATTTTATATTAAAAACCCAAACCCCAAAAAAATTAAAAAATAAAATTTTTATATATATTTCCCCCAAAACTAATATTTTTATCATAAATATATATATATTTTTGTATAAAATAAATATTTACTTTTTTAAAAATAATTTAAAAAAAAAAAAAAAAAAAAAATATAAAATATTATATATAATATATATTATTATAATTTATTAATATATATATATTATATAATTATATATAATATATATAATATATAAAATATATATTATATATTATTTTTATAATTATATTAATATTATAATAATATAATATATAAAAAATTTTTTTAATAAAATAAAATATA
>NC_051402.1:13825955-13828455 GCF_015228065.2 Penaeus monodon
GCGGGAAAGGGGTGAAATGAACGAAAATTGGGTTGATGGGACTGGGTAAGTTGCTAGTGATAAAAATTTGTTGTGTCTATTTTGGGTGGTTTAGTGATATTGTTGAGTGGGGATGTGTGAGTGGAGTGGGGGTGGTGGGTGGTTGGGGTTTTGTTTTGGGGTGGTGTGTGTGTTGGTGTGTGTGTGTGTGTGTGGGTGTGGTGTGTGTGTGTGTGTGTTAAAAAAACACAAGAAAAGGGGTTTTTTTTCTTGTCCCTTCTCTGTCAAAGTTCAGCAGAGGGGAACTTTTGACATAGGAATTGATGACATAGATATGAAACGTGTATGGTCTTTTTTTTTCTTTCTCTCTAAATGAGGAAGTAGTAAAATAGGGGAAAAAAGGGAAGGATTTTTTTGTTCATTTAATTGAAAATTTAAAGATATTTACGTTCTTGAAGAAGAAGAAAAAGAAAAAAAAAAAAGAAAACAAACATGAAGAAAGACACGAATCATTCTTGTACAAATTTACAAAAGAAGTAAACAAGTAGACAGAAAACGTACAAAGAGCAGATAGATATTTTGTGAGGTAGAGAGAGAAACAGACGAAAAATTTCGCCATGAAATTTTTGAATAAAATGCATCTTTAAACAAACAAATATGAAAATGTTTCGCAAAAAAAAAAAGATATGTCGATTTGGAAGAACATTTCCAGCCGCGGTATTTCGCGACCTTCAACCACCCTTTTCCTGATTCCCCTAAAATGTCTACCAGGAAAATAACTGACACTAGTTAAAACATTTGCCTACACCATAAATCGCGATGAATTTGGCGTAACAAGTGGTTTAGATTTTAACCCAACTTATTTTTTTTTTTTTTTTCCAGATAGCTCCAGTTTTGCAAAACGTATTTTATACAAATTCGCACATAAAAAAAAAATAAAAGAATAAAATGGAAAATGAAAATGTTTGCACCGGCGTTACTTATGTGATAAACATGGAAGGGATAAGTAAACACAGATTACTTTTTAAGCGGTGTATTACTTCTGGAAACCCTCATACGAATCTAATGGTTTTTCCCCTAGGATGCCCCATTGCGGATGCAGTATAAAACTTTCATGGAAAAATCTGCCAAGGTAAGAGCACGGTTCCCGGGGAAAACAGGGAAGCGTTATTGATTACAAGAATTTATACCAAAGATATATTTTTTATAAACGAAAATTGAAGATATTTATTACTAACGACCGTTTTATCATGAATTAACAGAAATTAATGTGGCTCGCATTTCCCTTCGTATATCAAGATATGTGAAAATTCCCCTTACACGGACTGGTAAATAATGTTTAAAGGGCAAACTACTTGTTATTTTAAATATGCATTTGTGATACACTTTCGCTTTTAATCGTGTCCCTCCGTGGGGCCCGTAAAATAATGTTTTTGGATTTGTGTTAATGGGGGCTTGTTGATGGCTTCCGTAGAGGATCCCTCTGGAAAAGTCAAGAGAGAGATATTGCTTCCGCGGTAAGGGATTTCTGAGTATCGGGCCCTTGGGGAAAACAGCACAAAGGAAAGAAGAAGATGTAACAGCCAGAAAAGAGGGGAAGTAAAAAGAAATAAAAGATGAGTAAAAGGGCCATACATCAAAAGATAGAAAACGGGTAAATAAAGAGAGGAGGAAAAGGAGGGGGCAGGAGTCTAAAAAAAAAAGAAAACTACGATGTAGAGAAAAATGAGAGCAGAAAGGAAAGAGAGAGATAAGTTTGATAGATCGTAGATAGGAGAGAGAGTGAAATTAGATAGACAGGGGAAGAGAAGGAGAGAAGAGAGAAGAAGAGAGAAGAGAGGAGAAAAAGGGGAAAGAAAGAAAAAAAAGAAAGAAAAAAAGAGAGAGAAGGAGAGGAGAGAGAGGGGGGGAGAGGAGAGAGAGAGGGGAGGAGAGGGAAAGGAGTGAAGAGAGAGAGAAAGAGAGAGAGGAGAGAGGGGGGAAGGAGGGGGAGGGAAGAGAGAGAGAGGGGGAGAGAGAGGAGAGAGGAGAGAGGGGGGAGAGAAAGAAGGGGAGAGAGAGAGAGAGGGGGAGAGTGGGGGGAGAGAGAGAGAGAGAGGGGGAAGAGAAGGAGAAAACCTTAAATTTGATTTTTTTCAAAAAACTTTAACCTTTAAGGGGATTACTTTGTTACCTAAAAGGGTGTTCCAAACCAATTATAGAAAAAAGACTAATAAGACAAACAAAACCACACCATAACACACCACAGAAGCCACACTCAAACAACACACTCACGCACATACGTCCCAACAAGCATACCTGAAAGGCCAGTGTCCTTCCTTGCAATACCAGAGGCCCCCCGGAAGGCCCAGCCAACCCCTTGAAGCAAATGCATTCCATCAATTTAAAGATATTTGACCATGTTTTTAAATATGTGAATGCCCATAAACAGTAAGATTAAAGAATGCGGGAAAAGGGTTTTTTGAATATTGTAGTAAAATGAAACAATAGTCCTAATACGGATAATGTATCATTGCTTATT
>NC_051402.1:13843455-13845955 GCF_015228065.2 Penaeus monodon
ATATATATATATATATATATATATATATATATATATATATATATAATATATATATATATATATATATAAGGATTTTCATATTGAGTCATGTTAATAATGCTAATGCATATATATTATATTATATATATTATATAGATATATAATAAAATAGATATATTAATATATTATATATAAAAGTATATAAGATATCTAATATATAATATATATATATATAGTAAAATTTTAAAATATCTATATATAATATATAAATAAGATATATTAGAATATATATATATATACATATATATATTATATAATATATAATATTATATATTATTTTAAAATAATAATATATCATAGTATAATATTATAACTTTTTATATATATATATTATTATTATAATATATATATATCTATATATATATTATATAACTACTATAATTATAACTATTAAACTATATATATATTTATATATATATATATATAAATATATTATATAATATTATATATATAATATTATATAATAATATAATATATAAAGATAAGAAAGAAGAAAAGATAAAAGGAAAAGAAGAGAGAAGATCAAAAAAAAAGAGAATAAAGAAAAAAACGTGGGGGGGGTAGGTGGAAAAACAAAAAAATTTAAAAAATAAAATATATATATATATATATATATATATATACATAATATTTTATACATATATATATAACAAAAAAAAAAAAAATAAACAACAAAAAAACAGAAAAAAAAAAAAATAAAAAACAAAAAACAAAAAAAACACAAAAAAACCAAAAAAAAAAAGAAATTTAAAAAAAAAAAAAAAAGATTATATATATATATATATATATGATATATAAATAAGATTTCATATGAATTATGTTAAAACAACAAATAAAAAAAAAATTAAAATCATAAAAAATATACTAAATAAAAAAAAAAAAAAAAAAAAAATATATATATATATATGAAAATATAAAATATAGAATTTTCTATTTAATAAAAATTTTATATTATATGTTAATAAAAATTAAGATAAGGAATTATTTTGAATGTATATGTAAAAAAAAATTTTTTAAAGGGGAAAAATAAAAGTTAATAAATAATTAAATTAATAAAAAATAATTAATAAAATAATATAAATATATAGATTATTTTATAAAATTTATATATAATAAAATTTTAAAAGAAATTTAATAAAAATTAAATATACAATATTTTTAAATATTAAATAAAAAATATATATATTAAAATTTATAATATATTTTATATATTATTTTATATATTTTTTAATATAATTTAATAGCCCAAATTACCTTTAAATTTTTATTGAAAAATTTTTTTTTTTTTTTTTTTTTTTTTTTTCTTATATTTTTTATAATCTTTTTTTTATTAATTTTTTTTTATTTTTTTATTTTATTTTTTATTTTTTTTTACTATTTTTTTTTTTTTTTTTTTTTTTTTTTATTGTTTTTTTTTTTTTTTAAAACTTTCTTTAACTCTTTTTGTTGCTAAAAATTTTCAGTTTTTAAGATGCCTATTGTAGATTAGCGTTGCAAATGATTTCGGACACAAAGGATTTCCTTCCTTTTTGAAATGCGATTACTATGGCAACACTTTCACTGTAACAAATCTCCTTATCCATATTTTCCAAAATTTGTTGCATGTTTGTTGCTCAAACAATATAAAGGACTTTCTAAGAAGGGAACCCGGAGTTTGCATTTTTTTTCAACCCCCCAAATTTTCCCCCGCTCACCTTTAAAGATTTTCCAAGGACAATGAGATGTTTTTTTTATATCTTAAACAATATATAGGATATATGCCGAATCTATTACTATCATTTTAAAATTTTGAATTTTATAAGATAAAATATCGGGATACATAATAAAAATAGAAATAAAGATAAAGAAAAAAGAAACTAAAAGGGGAAAAATATATAATTGATTTAAAAAAGAAAATATAAATAAAAGGGGATAAAATAAAAATAAAAAAGAGAAAAAATAAAGAAGAAAGGGAGAAAGAATAAAATTTGAAGGGTATTCTATATATAATAATAGAAAAATAATAAAGGGACATAATAAAAATAATTAATTTGGAAAAATATAAAAAAATAAAGGGGAGAAATATAAAATTTTAATATATATATAGAGAAAATATAAAATAGTATAATATATATTTATAAATAAGAATATATTTAAAAAATGAAAAAAAAAAATATAGAACAAATACAAAATATAAAAGATATATGATATATATAAAATAAGTTTTAAAAAATATAAAATTGGGAGAAAAATATATCTAAAATAAATTATATTTTGAATTTATAAAAAGATATTACTATAATATATAAATTAGAAGGGGAAAATATATTTTATGTATGTTTTATAAAAGATATATATATTTTAAAAATATATAAAATATATAATATATATAAATAGATATAAAAGATAAATATTATAGTATATAATATATTTTTAAATATATATATATATATATATAATTATAATATGTTCCAAAATATTA
>NC_051402.1:13912157-13917157 GCF_015228065.2 Penaeus monodon
AAGGAGACCAGTGACGAAAAACATACACTTCAAAAGATTGTTTCTACAAGGAAAGGGAATACCTGTGTGTGTGTGAGAGAGAGGATGTGATTGCGAGGTTTGCCTGTTCATTCATTATTCATATTCAACCTCAGTGAAGCGCACAAAGGGCTTGATATCAGGCACACACCACGAAACAGAGACTAGAGCCAAGGGACAAGCTTTGCCGCCTGCATATGATAATTAATCTAGTTACACTAAGTAAATTGGCTTAGCATTGAAATGATTGAATCAAGGGGAAAATTAGTTTTCTGAAATTAGTTAAGCATTATACAGTGCTAAATGTCTATTTGCATAAAATCTCTCTCTCTCTCTCTCTCTCTCTCTCTCTCTCTCTCTCTCTCTCTCTCTCTCTCTCTCCCTCCCTCCCCCTCTCTCTCTCTCTCTCTATCCATCATCTTCTTCTTTTTCTATAGCTTTTTCCCATTCTTATATGGGATCGCTATGATCAGGTTCTGGCAGATATCTTTTTTTATGGCTGGATGCCCTTCCTGACGCCAACTCGTTCTATTTATCCGGACTTGGAACTGGCACTGGCTTGGGCTGGCTTGCCCACCCAGTAGCCACACACACACACACACACACACACACACACACACACACATACACACACACACACACACACACACACACACACACACACACACACACACACACACATATATATATATATATATATATATATATATATATATATATATTTATATATATATATATATATATATATATATATATATATATATATATATATATATATATATATATATAAGTATGTATATATTATACATATACATATACACACCCATACCCATGTACGTATTATTTCATAACTAGCTAACAAATAAAATAAAGAGAAAGAGATAGACAGACAAACTGATACTGATATTACCTCAATCATATACTAGGTCTTCCAGCTTACTAGGTCCGCTCACGCTATACCGTCATATCATCAAGAAAATAATATTGAAAGGAAATCCTCCCACGAAAGATAATGTTTTCCTGACACACCTAAAAGCCTCGGGAATATCGGCTAAGCATCACTTCGCAAAATTTACCAAGGTTATGGTGTTCCTTCGTCTCGCGGCTCACTTTGTTCTAATTAGGGAGAAGCACGAATTTGATGTTTTATTATATTCTATATGTATACAAACACATACACTATACGCACACAAACACACACACACGCTTATATATATAAATATATATATATATATATATATATATATATATATATATAATATATATATATATATACATTATATATATATATATATATATATATTATATATATATATATATATATATATATATGGGTGGGTGCTTCACGTGCATGGTGATGTGAAGCGATGGTGTGGTAGCCTAGATAGTGTTAAGTGCTTGCATGCCTTCTCGCTTGCAGCTTCCACCCCTGGCTAGCCCTCAGTTGCGAAAAAAGGGAGCCGCTCCGCATGAAGTCTCCCCTGCCAGGTCACGCCTTCCATCATAGACTTCTGCAGATGCTACTCGTTGCCACCCATGGGTAACTGGGTACCTTGCGGGTCCCAGGTAAATCTGTGGGGGATCGCGGAGCAGCAGGAGGCCCAGAGGTACGGAGTTAGAGTTATGGACCCACCGGCGTGGGACCCGCCTCTGGCTTCGTACCAAGCTTGCCCCTAGCCAACCTGGGGTAATTGGGCGGCTCGGGGGGGTGGCGCCTTGCCAGTCCTCCTCCCCCAGAATGACCTCTGGCACGTCCACGGAATGAAGGTAACTTGGGGGAATGGGGTGTTGTCCCTCCCACCACAAGTAAGGCGGGCTGTGGGTCCCGCTGGGAGGCAAATGTCGGGGTGCAGGATTGGGACGAGAGTTACTCGTCCCGCCTGCGCCCCGGCAGGCGCCAAACCCACCATGAAGCTTGTGGGGAAAGACTTCGGGAACCCCACAGGTGATAGGCGGGTCCCACAGCCTGCCTCCCCCCTTATCTGGGCTGTGTTGGTGGGGGCTGGCAGAGGGTGGCGTGCACCCTGAGTGAACACCCGGGCTACACTCAGGCGTGCTTTCCGGGTAGGCGCTTGGAACATTCCGGCCTGACGGCAGGATGACGGTACTATGCTATCGCAGAATTGAAGCGACTGGGGAGTTGAGGTGGTGCCCTCCAGAGGTCGAGGAAGACCTGGTAGCGGCACGATCAGACTGTGGGGTGGTTCGACTACTTCCCTGGTCGCGGCCCGCAGCGATGGTCACACCTCCAGGGTGTTAGCCATAGCCATCTCCAGGTCGACTTCAGCTGCGGTGTCGAGGTGACACCGGTTGATGAGCGTTATCTGGCATGAGACTGAAGCATGCTTTTGGCTTCATGTCTCTTATGCTGTATACGCTCCTAACGATATGTACATAAAAGATGTGAAAAGAGGCGTTCTACGCCCAAACTCGCATCTTGTGGCAGACGATTGCCCCCGGCGAGGGACATTCGCATTGTTCGGGCGACTTCAAATGCGGTATACGGCTCGTGGAACGAGCTGGGCTACGAGATGTCTGTCGGGCCCCATGGGTCGGGAGCTGATTACCAAGCGCGCGAATAGCCTACTCTCCGGGACTTTGCTAGGTCCAGAAAATGAGGATCTCTGGCTCCTGGTACAGCGCTCCAAACTCGCATCGCTGTACTTGGTACAGCGATACGGGCACAGTGGCACAAGGAGATCGACCACATTCTCGTCAGCACGCGATGGAAGGATCCTCCAGAACTGCAGGGTTGACGGATGCTGAGTTCTGTGGCAACGACCATAGGACTGCTTGTGGCTACCATGAGGGTACACTGAAAACTCCCCTCCCTCCAGTGGCCACCCTAAGGTGTTTCACTTGGACAGATGAAGGGGAGGAGGAGTGTGGCCCGTGGGTTCGCCACGGCAGTCT
Source organism: Penaeus monodon (assembly GCF_015228065.2). Lineage (NCBI taxonomy): Eukaryota > Metazoa > Arthropoda > Malacostraca > Decapoda > Penaeidae > Penaeus > Penaeus monodon. The sequence goes on from NC_051402.1 coordinate 13,915,089, forward strand.
CTGACCGATTCTCAGAAACCAGCAACCTGACGGACCAGTTGCTCTGTGGGAGTCCATTCAAGCGAGAATAACACTCAAAGCAGCTCAGGAGTCCATTGGCGTATACGCCCATAGGACAAGGCAGAATTACATACTCCCTGGAGACATTAGAGGCCACTGACAGGGTTTGTCGCAAAGGTCGGCGAATGGGAATCAAGTCTTGCTCGTTCCATGGTGCGTAGGGCTCGGACACTGCTGAGAAGGGGAACAAGGAACAGGTTCATCCAGGAATTTGCTGAGAGGTCGAAGGCCCATGTTTGGTATAAGACCTTCTGCCCTGCCTACCAAGCATGAGAAAACTGAACCCTAAGACCTCATCCACAGATGACGCAGTCCGATCAGCGGTGGACGGATATCTCAGATCATGTTGGGAGTCGTGAACGTTGCTGAGTATTGTGAACAGGTGTACCAGGGGATCCACCAACAAGTTAGCTTGGATGCAAGCGATGTCCAGTGCCTGGCCGGACCCACCCATCAGCGAGGAACCTCCATACCTAACAGAGGTTAGGCTGGCGATTTCCCAAAGCTTGAAGTGTGGAAAGCTGCAGGCATATGCGATATCCCTGCTGAACTGCTAAAGGGCGGGGGTGTGAACCTAGGCTCGGGGCCTGCATACAGTCTGACTGCCAGTTGGCAGTCTGGTACCATTCCCCCGACCTGCTGAGTGTTCGTGTGGTCATCCCTCTCTGGAAGGGGAAAGGGGATCGATTGGGACTGTAGAACTACCGTGGCATTACACTGCCAGCATACCAGCAAGGTTCTCGCTCATATTCTTCTGAAACGGATCCGCAACCAACTACTCGACGCACCCAGAGACCGGAGCAGTCTTGGATTTACTCCTGGCAAGTCCACAATAGACCGTATTACTAGCGCTTCGACAAATTGTCGAAACGCCGTCGTGATTTGGTGTGGGTTGCTTGCAGCCTACAGTCGACATCAATAAGGCGTTTTGACTCGGTGCATCGGGAAAACGGAACAAAATCGCTATGGGAGATCCTGAGCTCAGGGGGAATTCCGACACAGGAGTATTGGCCTGATAGCAAGCCTCATATGTACTGAAAGTGCTGTAAAGTGTGGTGGGGGTATGTCGAACTTCGTCCCTGTGATTCAGGGTGAGGCAAGGCTGTGTCTTGCACCCACACTTTTAACACTTGTATGGACTGGATAATGGGCAGAGCTACAGCCAAAGTCAGTGCGGAGCAACACTAGGCCATATTAAGGCTCGGACCTGACTTTGCGACGATGTGCCATCCTATCTGAGTCTTGGCAGTCACTTGTGGCGGCTCTTGAAGCATTTAGCAATAGGCGAGCCCCTAGGCTTAAGATCTCATGGACCAAGACCAAGATTCCGGACTTTGGGGGCCGTTAGGGGAACCAGTTACAGAGATCCATGCTTGCGGCGAGGACGTTGAAGTCACAGAAGTTTTACATACTTGTAGCGTCTAGTCCATATTTCTGGGTGTCAGAACCAGGAAGTCAGTAGACGGATTGGTTCTGCAACAGGAGCCAGGAACTCGATCATACAAGGAGCTTTTGGAGATGCGGTTACCTAGGCCAGAAGGACCAAGCTGCGTGCTTCAAGGCCTAGATACTTCCAGTTTTGCTCTATGGAAGCGAAAACCTGGACGCTATCCAGTGCCCTTGGAGTATCGCCTTGATGGCCTTTTTTACCAAGTTACCTCGCCGGATATGGGGTACAGTTGGCAGGACCACGTGTTCCAACCAGCGGTTACACCGTGAGACCGGCATGGACCTGGTAATTGCATTAAATCCGGGATAGCCAACTCAGGCTAATATGGCAACCTAGCTCGCCTCCCTATGGACGACCCATGCTCACCAGGTGGTCTCTCTGGAGACAACCCTGGGTGGAGCGAGACCTGCTGGGGACAGTCCTAGGAGATTCAGGGCTTGGGCAGCTCGACGAGACTGTGTGGAGGAAACTAGAGTGGGCTCGTGTGCCTGCATGGAGACTCGCCTCGAGGGATCCTGTGGCTGGAAGGAATCGAAGGGTGGATGCGGCCATGCGCCCC
>NC_051402.1:13922157-13928758 GCF_015228065.2 Penaeus monodon
TTTTTATATAATATTATTATTAAAATTATTATTATATATTTATATTTTATTTTATATATATATAATATATATATATATTATTTTATATATATATTATATATATATATATATATATATGTTCACATATAGATATATGCAAATCCGTTTGTGCACACATACATCGTGCGCATATGAGTGTATATGTGTATTCATGCACACTCATATCACCCGAGCGCGCAAATAGCACACACACGGATTTGCATATATAGGGTAAGTCTAACCAAGATACGGTAGTGGGTGAGTCTTTTGTAGATACGATATTGGTTTGGGAACCACCAACAATGCTTACCAAACAAACTACACCCCTGGGGCAACGTCAATGTTCAGCAACCCCAGTATAAAGACCCAGCTAACTACATGATGTCAACATGTCGCCAAGTAGTTGTCGAACACTGTATCGATGATGGCGAGAATTTAAAAAAGTAAATAAATAAATAATTATAAAATAATAATAATAATAATGATACATATATGTATACACATATACACATATACTTCTCCTGCCAATCACGTGTGGAGTACCCCAGGGGACTAGAATGGGCCTCCTGCGCATCCTCATCAAGATTAACGACGCGCTCCTGGACAATGAGCATCGTTGAAAATATGTGGATGACTCGACCATCGCCGCCGCCATTGACAATTCCTGCCCTCAGCCATCCAGCGCACCCTCGACAACCTCCTCTCCTGGACCACCGCAAATTACGTCACAATCAACCGCCGGAAGTCGGTCGTGATGCAATTCTACTTCTCCACCAAAAACCACGCCCTTGCGCCCATCCTTACGCTGGACAACCATTCGCTCGACGTAGCCTGTTCTAACAAGCTGCTCGGCGTCACCGTCGACGAAAACCTCTCCTGGGCGCAGCACGTCAGAGACATCGTGAGGTCTGCCTCGTACAAGCTTCACATGCTGCGTCGCCTCAAGTCCCTTGTCCCACTTCCGGAGGTTCAAAATATCTACAGGCTATTCATCCTGCCCAAAATGACCTACGCCTCCCCCGCCTAGACACCTCCCTCACCGCCACCCAGCTGCTACAACTCGAGAGGATACAGAAAAGGGCAGCCAAGATTATTCTCGACCTACACATACCAGCTATGACAGCGCCTTGACCCTAGGCCTCACGTCCCTACACCATGTCATTACAGCAGTTTGGCATGAAACTGCTGTGTTACCCACGCCACCGCGACCTGCTACCCCCCGACGAGCCGCCGCTTCGCCTCGCCGGGCCTTACGCGTCGCCAACAACCTGGTGCCCATCAGGGCCAGCACCGACAGCTGCCACTGGAGCACAATACCCGCTCTAATCCGACTCATCAACGAGTACTATTCAATGGACCGCCCATCACACCTCTTTTCCGAGCACTAGTCCACAATTACTAGTCCAGTACTTCTTGCTTACATGTACTTCCACTTGTCTTTTGTTATTTTGATTCTATTGCTTCTTTTGTAGTTATTTTCCCCAAAGATTGTTCGTTTATTTTGTTTGAATGTATTTAAGTATATATAGTTTGTCCCTTTACCTATATTTCTATGTATATTTTCAGCCCCTGCCTGCATGAGATTCAATAAGCCAATTAGTGTTATTATTATCATTATTATTATTATTATTATTATATATTGTTATTATTATTATTATTATTATTATTATTATTATTATTATTATTATTATCATTATTATCATTATAATTATTATTGTTATTATTATCATTATTTATTTTTGATGTATTTATATGCTTATAACAATTATACATATTAGGGGATATTAAAATTATACATATATAGTATGTATGTATGTATGAAACACATCAACAGATTCCCACACAACACATATTTTAATGTGGAAATAGATAGATCGATAGATTTAGACAGAAGAATGGGGAAAGAGATAAGTAATTGCTCTAACCAGAACCATCAGAAGTTAAAAGCAGATATATTTTTTAAAAATTGTGAACGGCTCTCAGTAAAATATACAAAAATATATATATATAAAATATATATAAATATATAAAATATATTATAATTTAAATTTATATATATATATATATTTTAATTATATATATAATATAAAATATAAATAATATATAATATTTTTTTTATATATAATATATATTTTAAATATATATTAAATTTATAATTATATATATATTAATATATAATTATATATATATATATAAAATATTAATATATATTATTTATATATATATATAATATATATATATATATATATATATAATTTTTTTATATATATATATATATTATAATTATATATTATATATCATCATCAAGGGGCTAACGCCGACGGGGGCCCCGGGCCGCATCCCCCCTTTCGCTTCCAGCCACGGGGAAATCCCTCGAGGCGAGTCTCCGGGCGGGCCAGGGCCCATCCTATTTTCCTCACGACGGGTCCCGTCGAGCTGCCCAACCTGATTCCTAGGACTCCACAGGTCCCTCCCCCCCAGGGTTGCTCGTAAGAGACAACCCTGGGGGCGGGGCTTCCATGGGGGGCGACTGGGTGGCCATATCCCTGATTGCATCCCGGTTTAGCAAGTAACAGGTCCCTGCCGGTCTCACGGTGAACCGCCGGTTGGAACGGGTCGCCAACTGTACCCCTGATCGGCAAGGGCTTGTTCAAAAGGATCAAGGCGAGACTCCAAGCACTAAAAGGGCCATTTTTTCGCTTCCCATAGAGAAAAAAGGGAAAGTATAAAGGGCCTTGAAGACACGCACTTGGTCCTTTGCATAGTACCGACATCCCAAACGCCTTGTTGATCGAGTTCAGGCCCCTTTTTGCCAGACCAATCCGTCTACTGACTTCCGGGTCTGACAACCCAGAGTATGGAACCCCCCAAGGTATGAAAATTTTTCTGTGACTTAAACGTCCCGCCGCAAGATGGATCGACTGAAGGGGTTCCCCCAAAAGGGCCCCCAAAGTCCTAAAATTTTGGGTCTTGGTCCAGGAGCCCTTTAAAAGCCTGGGGGCTTGCCTCTTTTCAAAGCATAAGAGCCGCCCAAGTGACCCCAAGGACTCAATGGGTGGAAACATCGTCGGCAAAGTCAAGGTCCGAGCCCTTTAATATTGCCTAGTTTTGCTCCGCACTGATTTGGCTAGTACTCTGCCATTACCCATCCATACAGTTTAAAAAAGTGTGGGTGCAAGGACCCCCTTGCCTCCCCCCGAATTAACAGGGAGAAGTTCGACTTTCCCCCCACCACACTTTACAGCACTTTCATACCAGTATGAGGCTTGCTATCGGCCAATAATCTGTGTCGGAATTCCCCCTGAGCCTCAGGATCCCATAGCGTTTCCCGATGCACCGAGTCAAACGCCTTTTTTAGGTCGATGTAGGCTGCAAGCAGCCCCGCCCAAAACTCACGAGGGGTTCCACATTTCAAACGCTAGTATACGGTCTAATGTGGATTGCCGGAGTAAATCCAGACTGCTCCGGTTTTGGTGTCTCAGTAGGGGGTTGCGGATCCGTTTAGAAGAATGTGACGGAACCTTGCCGGGATGCTGAGCAGTGTAATCCACGGTAGTTGTTTACATCCCATCGACCCCCTTTTCCCCTTCCAGAAAAGGGTGACCACGCCCCCAAAGGGTCAGGGGGAATGGTACCGGGACTCCCAAATGGCAGTCAGGACTGTAGCGGGGCCCCGAGCCATGGGTTCCCCCCCGCCTTTAGCTTTTCAGCGGGATATCAATATGCCTGCAGTTTTCCCCATTTTCGCTTGGAAATCGCCAGCCTAACCTCTGTTGGGGGGTAGGGGGTTTCCTCGTGAGGGTGGGTCCGGCGAGGCAACTGAACATCGCTTGCATCCAAGCTAACTGTTGGGGGAACCCCCCCGGTAAAACTGTTCAAAATACTCACCCAACGTTCACAAAACCCCAAAGATCTGAGAGATCCGTCCATCCCTGATCGGACTGCAGTATCTGTGGGAGGGTTTGGGTTCAGTTTCTCAGGGTTGGTGGGGCGGGGCGAAGTCATTTACCAAAATGGCCTTGACCTCCCAGAAAGATTCCTGTGAACTTTTTTCCTTTGTCCCTTTCACATGCCACCCTACGCACCATGAAACGGCGCAAACTTTTTCCCATTCACCCAGCCTTTCGACTGCTTCAGTGGCCTCTAATGTCCCAGGGATTTTCCCGTCCTTGGGCTCCCAATACCCTACGCTTTGATTTACCCTTGAAGGACTCCCCAACAACGGATCCTCCCCGGTTTCTTTTCTGAGAACGTCAAGACTCCGTGGGGACCCAAGGGCACCCTCCCCTCCCTTAGTCCTGTCCAAGGAAACCCTTAGGGGGCCCACTGGGGGCGGGATTTTTAAGTACCCCGGTACCACAAGCACTATGGTCCCGGGGCCAACAGAACCGCACTCCGGTTTTAAACCCCCGCAGTTCTGGAATCCCCCATCGCGTGGGTGACAAGAAAGTGGGCGATCTCCTTGGCCACTGTACCCCTTCGCTTACCAAGTCCAGCGATGCGAGTTGGGGGCCTGATACCGGGCCAGAGATCCTCATTTTCTGGGGCCTACAAAACCCCCAGAAAGGGGCTTTTTCGCTGCTGGGGTAGCTCCCAGCCATGGGGCCGAAGCATCTGACCAGCTCGGGCACCCGGATACCGCATTGAAATCGCCCGAAAATGCGAAAGTCTCGCCGGGGGGGAATCGTCTGCCCAATGCGAGTTTTGGCGTAGAACGGCCTCTTTCACATCGGTTTTTTGTACATCGGGAGGAGCGTATACACAATAAGAGACATGAAGCCAAAAAACGCTTCAGTCTCATGCCATGAAAACCCCATCACCGGGGTCACCTCGATCCCCAGGCTGAAGTCGCTGGGATGGGTATGGCTACACCCCCGGGGGTGGTGACCATCGCTGCGGCCCCACCAGTAGTAGGTGTCCACCCCCCGATCTGCCGCTACCCCGGTCTTCCCACCCCTTAGAGGGCAGCCACCTCAACTCCCAGTCGCTTTAATTCCCCCGATAGCAGAGGGAACCGCTCTCCTGCCGCAAGGACCGGATTTTCCAAACGCCTCCCGGGAAAACACGCCCGGGTTAAGCCCCGGGTGGCACCGGGTGCACGCCACCTTGCCCCCCCCCACCAACACAGCCCCCGATAAAGGGGGGCGGGAGGCTTTGGACCGCCTACCACCTGTGGGTTCCCGAGGGGTTTCCCCCACAAAACTTTAGGTGGGTTTGGGGCCTGCCGGGGCCAGGCCGGACGAGTAACTCTCGTCCCAATCCTGCACCCGACTTTGCCCTCCCCGCGGGACCACAGCCCCCCTTTCTTTTGGTGGGAGGGACAACCCCCTCCCCCCAGCATTTCCAAATTTTGTGCGTTGCCAGAGGGGCATTCTGGGGGGGGGAGGACTGGCAAGGCCCCACCTCCCCCGAGCCCCCCCTTGCCCCGGGTGGTAGGGGGCAGGATTGGTCGGAGCCCGAGCGTGTCACACGCCCGGGGGGCCCTAAATCCGTACCTTGGGGCCTCCTCTGCTCCGGATCCCCCACAGATTTAGCCCGGGACCGCAAGGTACCCAGTTTCCCTGGGTGGCCACGGGAGGCACTGCAGAAATCTTTAAAGATGGAGAGGTGTGGGCAGGGGGAACCTTATCGGAAAACTGCCCCTTTTTCGCACTGGGCAGCCCGGGGGGAAGCTGCAAGCGAGAAGCATCAAGCACTTAACACACAGGCTACACACCCTCGGTTCAATCACCATGCACGTGAAACACCCACCCCAAAAATTATATAATAAAAAAAATAATAAACATACAAAAACCAAAAATATAAAATTTTTCTAACCCACTGGGCCTTTAAAATAAAAAAATAAAAAAAAAAAAAAAAAAAAAAAAAAAACAAAACAACAACACAAAAAACAACCAATTTTTCTTTAAAAAAAAAAAAAAAAAAAAAAAATAATAGATAAATAAAAAACATAAAAAAAAAAAACAAAAAAAAAATTAATATAATTAAAAAAAAAAATAAAATAAAAAATATATATTAATTTTTTTGGGGGTGGGGGGTGTGGTTTTGGGTGTGTGTGTGTGTGGGTGGTGTGTTGTGTGTTTGTAATAGTAAACTCGTAGTCTCCCCTGAAATGTAAATTATATCATATCTAAAACGCCTAGTATAATTTCTTTTTTATTGTTTTTCAATTTTTAATCATTTATATGTTACTTTCTAAAATATAATAATTTTTTTTATGTTTTAAACTACAAAAATTTTTTGTTTGCATATTATATTGAAAAAAAAGCATTTCCCTTTTCCCCTTTTTAAAAGATTCTTCAGGAAATGGAATAGAGAAAACACTAGGACGAAAATTTATTTTAAAAATTTTTATTTACAATATCCCTTTTTGTCTTTTCTTTTTTTGACGATAAGGTTTAAAATTTTAAACCGGCTGTAAAAACGGTTTGGCACCCCAAATTTGCACGACCCAACGGACTAAAAACGGGGGTAGAAATAGGTTTTGGGCCCAAAAACATCATCCCGCGCTTTATAGACTTTTAACGCCCTCAAACCGAGGGTGAAGGTTTTGCCACGTCTCTATAAAAAAAAAACAAAAAAC
>NC_051402.1:13928858-13933858 GCF_015228065.2 Penaeus monodon
GCTTCAAAAATTCCCGGGGCGCCCCTCAGAGGTCGGGCTCTCGTACAAGCTTCACATGCTGCGTCGCCTTAAGTCCCTTGTCCCACTCCGGAGGTTCAAATATCAAACAGGCTATTCATCCTCCCCAAAATGGACCTACGCCTCCCCCGCCTAGACACCTCCCTAAACCGCCACCCAGCTGCTACAACTCGAGAGGATACAGAAAAGGGCAGCCACGATTATTCTCGACCTACCCCATACCAGCTATGACAGCGCCTTGACCTAGGCCTCACGTCCCTACACCATGTCATTACGGGCAGTTTGGCATGAAACTGCTGTGTTACCCACGCCACCGCGACCTGCTACCCCCGACGAGCCGCCCCCTTCGCCTGCGGGCCTACGCGTCGCCAAAAACCTGGTGCCCATCAGGGCCCAGCACCGACGCTGCCACTGGAGCACAATACCCGCTCTAATCCGACTCATCAACGAGTACTATTCAATGGACCGCCCATCACACCTCTTTTCCGAGCACTAGTCCACAATTACTAGTCCAGTACTTTTTGCTTACATGAAACTTCCATTTGTTTTTTTGTTATTTTGATTCTATTGCTTCTTTTGTAGTTATTTTCCCCAAAGATTGTTCGTTTATTTTGTTTGAATGTATTTAAGTATATATAGTTTGTCCCTTTACCTATATTTCTATGTATATTTTCAGCCCCTGCCTGCATGAGATTCAATAAGCCAATTAGTGTTATTATTATCATTATTATTATTATTATTATTATATATTGTTATTATTATTATTATCATTATTATCATTATAATTATTATTGTTATTATTATCATTATCATTATTATTGTATGTATATATATATGCTTATATACATATATATACATATATATGGTATATATAAAATATATACATATATAAGTATGTATGTATGTATGAAAACACATACACACAGATTCACACACACACACACATATATATATGTGGAAATAGATAGATCGATAGATGTACAGACAGACAGAATGAGGAAGAGATACATGTAATTGTTCTCTAACCAGAACCATCAGATATGATTACAAGCAGATATAGTTTTTAAAAATTGTGATACGGCTGCATCAGTAAAAATATACACATATATATATATATAAAATATATATAATAATATATTATATATATATATATAATATATATAAAATATATATAATATATTTATATATATATATATAAAAATATTTTATATATATATATATATCATATATATTATTTTATATATATATTTAATATATATTATAATATATATATATATTATTATATATATTTTAATATTATTTTATATATATTTTTATTATATATATCATCATCATCATCAAGGGGCTAACGCCGACGGGGGCGCATGGCCGCATCCACCCCTTTGCTTCCAGCCACGAGGATCCCTCGAGGCGAGTCTCCAGGCAGGCACACGGCCATCTCTAGTTCCTCACGACAGGTCTCGTCGAGCTGCCCCAAACCTGATCTCCTAGGACGTCCCACGGGTCTCCTCCACCCAGGTTTGTCTCGTAGAGAGACAACCTGGTGGGAAAGGGTCGCCCATAGGGAGCGAGTTTAGGGGGCCCCAATACCTGATTTGGCGATCCCGGTTTAAATCCCAATTAACGGGCCCCCATCCCGGCCCTCACGTTAACCGCCTTTGGGAAACCGTGCCTCCCCAACTGTACCCCATGACCCGGGCGAAGGGACTTGTTACAAAAGGCATAAAAGGCGAGACTCCAAGGAAAACTGGATAGCTTTCCATGTTTGGGTTTCCCAAATAGACCCAAAACGGGAAAGGATAAAGGGCCTTGAAACACCCCAGCTTGGTCCTTCTGCATAGGTCCCACACCCCAAACCGCTCTTTTTGGGATCGAGTTTAAAGGGCCCCCTGTTCCCAAACCCAAAACCCCGTCTACTGACTTCCTGGTCTGAAAACCCAAGATATGCTACACTACCAAGGAAATGTAAAATTTTTTCTGTGACTTAAACCGTCCTCCCCGCAGCGGGATCGACTAAACGGGCCCCCCCTAACGGGCCCCCCCAAAGTCCTGAATTTTTGGTCTTGGTCCAGGAGACCTCTAAGCCAAAGGGGTTTTCGCCTCATTGCAAATGCATAAAGACCCGGGGCCACAAGTGCCCCCAAGGACTCAGAAAAGGATGGAAACATCGTCGGAAAAGTCAAGGTGAGCCCTTTAATTTTTCCCCTGTGTTGCTCCCACTGATTTTTGGCAGTAGCTCTGCGAAAATTATCCAGCCCCATAAAAGTTTTAAAAAAGTGGGGGTTTCCCCAAGGACCAGCCTTGCCTCACCCCTAATTAAACAGGGAAGAAGTTCGACATCCCCCCACCACCTTTACACCCTTTTCCCTTACCAGTATAGAGGCTTGCTACGGGGCCAATAATCTGTGTCGGAATTCCCCTGGGGCCTCAGGATCTCCCATAGCGATTCCCGAGGGCACCGGTCAAACGCCTTCTTGGGGGGCCCGATGTAGGCTGCAAAGCCCCACGCCCAAAACTCAGACGGCTTTCCCCCAATTTTTCGAAGCGCTAGTATACGGTCAAATTTTGGACTTTTCCCAGGGTAATCCAGCCCTGCTCCGGTCTTGGTTTCCAATGGGGGGTGTTGCGGATCCTTTTTCAGAAAAAAGGTGAGCAAAACCCTTGCCTGGTTCTGAGCAGGGGAAAAATCCAAAGGGGGTAGTTGCTACAGTCCCACCCGACCCCTTTCCCCTTCCAGAGAGGTTTGCCCACCCCCCTCAGCGGGTTCAGGGGAAAGGTCCCCAAAACTGCCAAAGGGGCAGCCCAGGCTGTATGCGGGGCCCGGCCATGGGTTTTCACCCCCCCCCCTTTTTAGCATTTCAGAAAGGGATATCACATATCCCGGGCCCCCTTTTCCCAACCCCTTCAGCTTGGAAATGGGCCAGCCTAACCTCTTTGGGGTGGGAGTTCCCCCGCTGTTTTGGGTGGGTCCGGCGCAGGCACTGAGACAAACGCTTGCATCCAAGCTAACTGTTGGAGGTTTCCCCCTGGTACAAAATGTTCAAAAAAACCAGCCCAACGTTCACGAACCCCCAAAATGATCTTTGATGATCCTTTCCATCCGCTGATCGGACCCGCAGGGCATCTGTGAGGAGGGCTTTTGGGGGTTTTTTTTCCCCCAGGCTTGGTAGGCAGGGCGAAGGCATTTACCAAGAAATGGGCCCTTTGACCCTCCTCACCAAAATTCCGGGTGAAATGTTTTATTGTCCCCTTTTCCCGCAGTGTCCGAGCCCTAAAGGGACCCTGAAAAGGGGCAAGACCCTTTATTCCCATTCAGCCGGCCCTTTCACATGCCCTTTAGTGGGCCCCTAAAAGTCCCCCAGGGGTGGTAAATTTTGCCTTGTCCTTGGCGTACCCCAAAGGACCCCCTGAGGGTGCTTCGGTGTTAAAGCGCTTTAAGGACTCCCACAGAGCAACTGGATCCGTCAGTTGCTGTTTTTTAAATCGGGCAGAGACTGCCGGGGGCGAACCCAAAGGGGACACTCCTTTCCCCCCCTTAGTCTGTTTCCCAAGGGGAAAAACCTTTGGGGGGCCCTGGGGGACGGGGGGTTTTGGGAAAAAGGGCCCCAAGGGTTTTCCCCAAGCAAACCTATGGTGGGCCAAAAGAAATCAGCACTCCGGTAAAAACCCCCATTCCCGGGGGAAACCTCCATCGCGTGCTGACAAGAATGTGGTCGATCTCCTTGGCCCCTTACCCCTATCGCTGTACCAAGTCCGCGATGCGAGTTGGGGCGCTGATACCAGGACCAGAGATCCTCATTTTTTGGGACCTTTGCAAAAAATCCCGGGGAAAAAAGGGTATTCTCGCTGCTGGGATCAGCTTTCCCAGCCATGGGGGGCCCACGACTCTCGACCCCGCCCCCCGGCAAGCCGATACCGAAATTTAAATCGCCCCAGAAAAATGCGAATGTCCCCGCCGGGGGGACCCTCCCGCCACAGATGGGGTTTTGGGGTAAAACGGGGCCCCTTTCACATCGGTTTTATGTAATCGGTAGGAGCGTATACAGCAATAAGAACATGAAGCCCAAAAACAAAGCTTCAGTCTCAATGCCTGATTTCGCTCATTAAACCCGGGGGCCCCCCCTCGATACCGCGGGTGAAATCCCACTGGGGATGGCTAAAGGCTACCCCCTGGGGTGGTGACCATCCGGGGTGCGGCCCCGACCAGTTTTTAGGGGTAAACCCCCCCCACACTGATCGTGCCGCTACCAGGTCTTCTCCCCTTTTGAAGGGCACCCCCCTCAACTCCCCGTCGCTTTAATTCCCGCGATTTGCAGAAAGGGAAAACCCCTCATTTTTCCTGCCCCAAGGGCCCCGGGTTTCCAAGCCCTCCCCCGGGAAAACAGGGCCCGAGGTTAAACCTCGGGTGGTCACTCCGGGGGCACGCCACCTCTGCCGGGCCCCCCCAACCCCAGCCCCCGATAAAGGGGGGGGGCCGGCTTTGGGACCCCCCCTATCCACCTGTGGGGTTCCCGGGGGGGCTTTCCCCCACAAGCTTTATGGTTTGGGGGGGGCCCCCCCCGCCGGGCGCGGCGGACAGTAACCCCTCGTCCCAACCTGCCCCCCATTTTTCCCTCCCAGCGGGACCCACAGCCCCCCTTACTTGCTGGGTGGGAGGGGGCAAAAAAACCCCCCCTCCCAGCATTACCATTCCTCTGTGACTTTTCCAGAGGGTTTATTCTGGGGGGGGGGGGGACTGGCAAGGGGCCCCCCTCCCCCGAAGGGCCCCCCCATTGCCCCAGGGGGGCCCAGGGGGGGAGGAGTTGGTAAAGGGCCCGAGCGTTCCCCCGCCGGTGGGCCAAACTCCCCTACCTCTGGGGCCTCCTGCTTTTCCCCCAAATCCCCCCCCAGATTTACCTGGGCCGCAAAGGGACCCAGTTTTAAACCCCTGGGTGGCCACCCAGGGGGCACTGCAGAAGTCTAATGATGGAGAGGCTGGGGAC
>NC_051402.1:13941978-13949478 GCF_015228065.2 Penaeus monodon
AAATTTTTGGGGCCAAAAAAAAAAAAAAAAGGGGGTAAAAAAATTCCCCATGGAAAGCCCATGATCGTCGACCCGCGGGGGCCCAAATGGTTAGAGATCGGACTAAAGACGTCAGCGGCAATCTGATTTAAAGGGGTTCGAGTCACCGCCGCCGCTTTGTTCCCTTGCGCAAGGAATTTCACCTCAATTCCCTACCTGCCACTGTGGGGCAAAGCCCAAGTCATGCGGGCCCCAACCCGGGATAAATAGAGGGAATTATTATCAAAAAGGAAACACCAGCACTCTCCTGGAAAAGGGAACTGGGGACCCTCCCACGTACCACCCCAAAGCCCAAAAACATGAAAACTACAATTAAGTACGCTGGACCCGGGGCTCAGCATAACCCAAAACCGTTAAAAAAGTTTAATATATATTTATAAAAATTATATATAATATAAAATATTATATATATATATATATATATATATAATTTTAAAAATTTATATTTTATATAAATTAAAAATTTATATATATATTATATACATCATATTATTATACAATAATATATAATATAATAATTTTAAAAATTATAATATATATTTTATATATATTATTTATATAAAATATATAATTAATATTATATATAAAATTTTAATAAATATTAAAATTGCATACGTACATCATACATAATACATACATCATCCCCCATACATACATCCTAAAACTGCAACATACATAAATTATATATTTTTATATATATTATATATATTATTATTTTAATATAATAATAAAATTTTTATTATTATATTTTTTATATATTATATTATATTTTAAAAAAATTTTATTTTTCCCTCTCTGCGTGTTTGAATATATAAGTTTGGGGTATGAGAGAGAAGGAAGAGAGAGGGGGTAAGAAATACACAAGAAAGAGAGAGAAAATCAACAGACAGAGAACAAAAATTTTACCAAAAACGATTAAAAAGACGAAAAAAAAAAAAAACAAAAAAAGAACAAAAAAAAAAAAAAAAAGCTAAAGACAGAGGACAACCAACGAAAAAAAAGAGTTTTAACGGATGAGAAAGGGGGAATTAGAAAAATTTTAAAAGGGGAACTTAATTTTGGTCTTATCATAAAAGAAAAATGACTGGAAGAGGGATGACCCCCGAATGGGGTCCCGAGCGAGGCTCTGGACTGTCAAAAAATGATGCATAAGCTTTCGAACAAGGAAAAATGTCCCCTTCTTTGGAAAGTTTTCATTTTCGAGGGCAGGGGAAAAGAACAAGAAAAAAAGGGAAAGAGAGAGAAAAGAAGAGAGAGAGAGAGGAGAGAGAGAGGAGAGAGAGAGAGAGGAGAGGGGAAAAGAGGGGGAAAAGATAGAAGATAGATAGATAGTAGATAAGATAGAGAGAAAAGAGAGAGAGAAGAGAGCGTGCAAAAAAAAGGGGGGAAAATAAAAAAAAAAATAAAAATAATTTACACACTACACCACACCCCACACACACACCCCCACATATATATAGAACGAGAGAGATAGAGAGATACATACATACATACATAAAACATACATATAGATTTTCACACACACACACACACACACACACACACACAGACACACACACACATACACACCCAATATAAATAGATATAGAATAGATAACCTTATACATAATACATCATACAATAGATATGCACACCCCCCCTACACGTACACCCACACAAAAAACACAACACACACACACACACACCACACACACACAACACACACACATACATACACACATACACCACACGCGCATCAACACACATACACACACAAACACAGAATAGAAAAGAAAGAGAGAGACTAAGCATCATAATACATCATAATAAGATACCACACAGCATACCACATACACACAACACTAACACACCCCACACACACACACACACACACACACCGCACACACATACACACACACACACTCGCACTTATATGTGTATAGGCCTATATATAAAATAATATAATTATATATATATATATATATATAATATATATATTATTATTTTATAAAATATTATATATATATATATATTATTATATATTATATATATATATTATATATATATATATATTTATATAATATATATATATATATCTTATATATATAATATACTAATATATATATTACTATATTTAATATTTTAAATAATAAATACTATCATATACATATAAGTATAGGTATAAAGATATTATATAGATAGATAGATATAGATATGATATAGACATACATTATATATACAATGAAATAATTCAAATAAGGGAAATTATCATTATGACAAAATTCATGACAATAATAATAATAATAATAAAAATTAATAATAATAATAATAATAATAATAACCAGACAAAAAACGTTCTAACAAAAGTGTTCGAGAAGATATCAAAGTATAAAGATTTGGAAATAGAGGTGGAAAAGATGGGGCTTTAAAAAAAACAAAATTTTCCCTGTTGTTAGGGAGCTCTTGGCCTTATGAAAAAAAGGTACGGTAATTTTCTTGAGAAAATTCCGGGAAATCCAAAAATTAGAAAAACCAAAAAAAATAATCTTAAACAGCACAGCACATGTTTCAAAAAGAATTATCATTGAGTGTTTTTGTGTGCGGAATTGTTTTGAGGTTTTTGATTTGTGGTTCTGTATTTTGCATTTTCTTTGATGTCCATTCCCCAAAAACTTAATCACCCTGGGGTCACGGGTAGTGATCGGGTTTTTGTTTTTAATTAGCAGATCAAAGGAACTTCGTATAAAATAATAATAAAATAATGAACAGAATCTCCGTTTCTTTAAAGAGAATTAATTCCTAAACCCATCAGTAAACGCTCGTCAGGGACACGCGTTTCTAGCCAAAAAATTTTCAAAAAATGTTAAAAAAAAGTGGGGGAAAAAAAAAAACAAAAATTTAGAGAATGCCCCTTCAGAGTCAAACTTGAAAAATTTTCCACCCAGAATATAAAACCTGGGGGCCATTTTTTTACCCCCGTTTTATGGGCTGGGGGCGTGTTAATATTGGACTTTTTTTTACTTACGCTAGCCAATTATTTTCCTTCCCTGAAATATAGGGTGCATGTTTTCGCAGACTAAAGCATTGGAGACGTTTCAAAGTCAGGTCAAGTAAAATTCTTTTTTTGATTGTGGTTACTTTGTTTGTTGAGCATACTGAAATATTTTAACACACCACACACACCACACACAACGCACGCCCACACACACACCACGCACCCCCCAACAAACACCACCACACACACACACCACACAACACAACAACACACACTACCAACACAACATAATACTCTTTACACTATATTAAAATTATATATATAATATTTTATAATTTTTATATATAATTATATATATATATTATATATATATATATATATAATATTATATATAGACTAGAAAAAAAAATATACCCCAATCCCCCCGGGATTTATGTTCTTCCTTGTGGGTTTTTGTGAATTTTGTACATACAGGGCCCCAAATCGCTCAGCCCCAAGGGGAGTCTATCATAGGCCATAGTGACCGTCTTGTTTTCCCCCTTTCCTTGAATGGCGGGAAAATGGTTTTTCTTTTAAACAATTGAATAAATATTATTTTTGTTTTTGATGTTATGATTATTAGAGTTTATTAAAATCTTTTAACTTTTAAGACAAGAAATAATGCAAAAGATCCTTTCCAAAAGTCAAGGAAAGGGAAAACAGGTGAGAAAGTAACAAAGTGACCCCTTGAGACAAACACTTGAACCCCCTTATGAGTGAATACAAAAAAAACCCTGTGTTACGTGGGATGGCAGTATTTTGCCAAAGTGCGTTTGGGGTTTGAATGTTATAACACACACCACACACACACACACACACACACACACACACACAAAATATATATAAAATATATATATATTAATATATATAAAATTATATATATATATTTATTTGGTGTGTTGTGTTGTGTGTTTTTGGTGTGGGTTGTGTGTTATGTGTGTATGTGTGTGTTGTGTTTGTTTTATGTGTAGGTGGTGTTGGGTTGTTTGTTGGTTGGTGTGGTGTTTTGTGTGGTGTTGTTTGTGTGTGTGTGTGTGTGTGTGTGTGTGTGTGTGTGTGGTGTGTTTTGGTGTATGTGTGGTGTGTAGGGGGTTTCACTCGCTCTCCCTCTTTAAACCCCCACACATACACACAACAGACACCGGGCCCACACACCCCACACAAACACCACACAACACAACACACACACACACACAATATATAATTATATATATATAATTTTAATATATATTATGATATATATATATTACATAATATATATATATTATATATATTATATATATATAATATATATATAATATATATATTGTTGGTGTGTTTGTAAATAAAAACACAAAACACACACACAAACACACACACAACACCAACAAATATATTATATAAATATATAAAATTATAATTATATATATTATATAATATATATATATATATAAGTTTTATATATATTAATATTTTAATATATTTTAATATATATAAAATATATATATATATATGTATATTTATATATAATTTTAATCATATACATATATATATATATATATATTAATAATTATAATATATAGTATGTGTGTGTTGTGTGGTGTGTGTTGGTGTGTCTTTGGTCTGTGTGTGGTATGCGTGTGTTAAAGAGAGAGAGCGAGTGATAACACCACACACACATAACACACATACATACACACACCACACACACACCAAAAACACACCACAACCCACAACACCCACCACACATATATATTATAATATAATATATATATATATTTTATATATTATTATATTTTGTGGGGTGTGTGTTTTGGGGTGTGTGTGTGTCGGGGTGTGTGGTGTGTGTATGTAAACGTTTTTGGTGTGTTGTGTGTGTGTGTGTGTTGTGGGTGTGGTGTGGTGTGGGTTGATGTGTATGGTGTATATGTGTGTATGTATGTATGTATGTGTTTTTCACAACACACACACACACTTAAATATATTTAGTTTTGATAAATTCGGGGTTAAAGGGTAATTCCATTTTTTAATGAGACGAAGTATTTTGATCCAGATTATAAATTTGTCATCATAGGTCAAGGGCAATAACAAAAACTTATATCAGTACCATTAATTTTCAGTCTTTTTTTTTTCCCCATAAGGAATGGGTATGGGACTGGAGGGCAGCGGAATTATATGATGTTGTAACAAAACCTCCATTTATATATAAAATTTGGGTTTTGGACAATCCGTTGCGGAAAAATAATTAAATTTTCCCCCTGTCAGCCTATTTTCCCGTGATAATTTTTCAAAATAAAAAAAAAAATAATAAAAAGAACATAAAAATCAATAGCAAAAAATAATGAGATTTAATAATTAAACCAAAAAGTTTCTTTTGTTTATAATTTAAAGGTCTCCTCTGCCTCCCTTAACTTTACCGCCGCCTTTTTTAGAACACTTTATAATTTTTATTGATATTTTTATTTGTCATTTTTTTTTTATGGTCAATAAACCGTGACTTTTATCATCCCTCTAAAAGGTTCTTCCTAAATATATTGGTTTGCATTTTCACTTTCGATTACCATCCCTACTTTTCCCTGGGACCTAGAGTTTTTTTTTAACTAATCACATAATTCAAGTTTAAAATAGGTGTTTTCTGAAAAAGCAAGATTTGGGGTTGTATAGTACATTATTATATATATATATAATATATATATAAATTTATAATATATTATATATTATATTATAAAATATAAGAATATATTTTATATATATTTATATTAAAATATATATATTATAATATATTATATATATAATATAGATAGATAATAGTTTTTTTTTTTAAAAAATAGATAGATAGATAGAAGATGAAGATATGATATAGATATAGATATATATGACACACTTTCCTTTTTTCGCAAAGATATAAAATTATTTAAATTGAATTACCACTCTTAATAAAAAAGGAATTTTTTGGAGGAATGTGTTTTAAATTATTTCTTTTCTTTGAAAAAAAAATTTACCACTTTAAATAAAAATTTTTATGCTACAATATTATATGTTACAGTTTTTTGGGGAAAAAAAAGCTTATTTTTTTTCACATGAAGAGAAATTTAAGTACGTCCATATTTAAGATTTCAAATTGTTCTGGTGTTAATAATTTTTGAATCAATGTGTGCAGGTATAAAAAGGAAAAAGTGCAATCCTCACCGAAACTTAAAGCTCA
The DNA here is from genome assembly GCF_015228065.2 of Penaeus monodon. Classification (NCBI taxonomy): domain Eukaryota; kingdom Metazoa; phylum Arthropoda; class Malacostraca; order Decapoda; family Penaeidae; genus Penaeus; species Penaeus monodon. The sequence continues at coordinate 13,948,215 of NC_051402.1, forward strand.
AATAGATACGTAAAAAAAAGTCTCAAAAAAATGACAAGGTTCTCCTCTTCACAGCTAGAAAGTCCAAAAATAAAGGGATTCTTTAACAAATGCTTGAACCCTTTTAACAAAGGCTTAACTTCGAAACATTTTTTTAAATTACTAAATTTTAGTATGTGTACTACAGTATACTTATGTGTTTTTATATCACTGTGGCGTGTTCTTAATGTTTTTTTGGGTTTCTCTACGATGCTTGAGGGGAAGAAAACACCAAATTTAAAAAAAAGAGGTTTATGGAGACAGCTCTGACAAAATAAAAGGGAGTTCTTTATAGTCCTATGCCCCCCCCTCAGCTTTTGCCCGAAGGTCCTACTTTTCCAGACGTGTGATACAGGGGAAAAAAAAAAATATTTTTCTCTACAATTGTACAGAGATCTCACTCTTTTCATAGGGGATTGCTACACGTATAAACTAAAAAAAATTTCTAATTTCCCTGGTGTAACATATCACACAAAAGGGGTATATTTTTTTGTAAAGAATATATAAATTTCACAAAAAGGTACGATAAATATGTCTCATATCCCCTATATGCGGATCACAATATGGCCCCTCAAATCACATAAGACACAATCACTTCATTTTTCACAACCCACAAATGTATATATACAATTTCACAAACCCCCACACACACACACACACCAACACACCACACACACCACACACAACACACCGCACATACATACACAAATACCTGCACAACATACACAAATACACACACACACAAACACACACACACATAAGACAACCCACAAAAAACACATACCACAAACCCACACACACACACACACACACACACACACAACACACACACACACCCACAACACACATATATATAATAATATATATAATATATTAAAAATATATATATATATAATATTATATATAAGTAATATATGATTTTTTAAGTAACACCCCACACACCACAACACCACACAACAACCCCACACCCCACATGCACACACACCCACAACACACACACACCACACACACACACATGCCACACACAACACACCAACACACACAACACACCCAAACCCCCCACACACACCACACACACAATATTATATGTATAATATATATGATAATTTTATATATATATTTTTTATATAATTATTATATAATAATATATTGTATTATATACATAATATGTATATTATAGTGTATATTATATAATTTATATATATATATATATATATATATATATATATTAATTATATTATTTAAA
>NC_051402.1:13960381-13962881 GCF_015228065.2 Penaeus monodon
CCCCCAACACTTTTTAAGGAAATTCAGGAAAAAACCCCTTTGAAAATAAATTAAAAATTTAAAACAAATAAAAAAAAATTTTTTTTTTTTTTAGGATATATGGTTTCCCTCGGTTTTTTGGAGATTGATTTTTTTTTATTGGAATATTTTTATTTTGGTGTTGACATTAGTCATGTAGGAGTCAATAGGGATCGGGAAAAAATGTTAGGTTGGGAAACCAGGGAAAAACGGCCATGTAACTGTACGAGGTGAAAAGGCTATTGAAATCGTTGTGAAAAGGGAAGCCCCCCCCCCCCCCTCTCTCTTCTCTCCTCTCTTTTCTCTTCTCTCTCTCCCCTCTCTCCCCTTCTCTCTCTCTCTCTCTTTCCTTCTCTCTCTCTTTTTTTTCTCTCTTCTCTCCCCCCCCCCCCCCCCCCCCCCCCCCCCACACACCACCAAACACACCCCCCAAAACCCCCCAAGAAACCCCAACACCAACAAAAACCCCCCCAAACCCCCCCCAACCCCCCCAAAACCCCCAACCCCCACCCCCCCCACCCCAACCCCCCCCCCCCCCCAACCCCAAAAAAAACACCCCCCCAACACCCCCCACAACCCACCCAAAACCCAAAAACCAAAAAAAAAGGGGGGAAAAAAAAAAAACCGGGGGATTCCTAACAAAAGTTTTTTTTTGTTTTTTTAGTAAAAGTAACAGAAAATATAATTTTAAATTTATTTTTTTTTTTTTTATTAATATATAAAATAAAAAATTTTTGAATTAAAAATTTATTTATTTTTAAAACCCTTTTTTTTTTTTAAAAAAAATAAAAATTAATTAAAATATATATATATTATAATATATATATTTTTAAATATTATAATATATAATTATATATATATATATTTTTTTAAATATATATATATAATATATATATATATAATATAATAAAAATTTTATATATATATATATATATATATTATATATATTTATATATAATTATAAATTTAAAAAAAAAAAAAAAAAAAAAAAAAAAAAAAACCACACACCCCCACCACACACACAACAAACACACACACCACATATATAATATATATATATATATATATATATTATATATATATAATTATAAATATATATAATATATATAACCTATTATATACATATAAGTAATAATAACATATATTATATAAAAATTATATATATATATATATATATATATATTTTTAATATTATACATATATATTATTACATATATATATTTTGTGTGTGTGTGTGTGTTTTGTGTGTGTGGTGTGTGTGTGTGTGTGGGTGGTTTGGTGCATGTGTGTGTGTGTGTGTTGTGTGTGGTGTGTGTGTGTGCATGTGTGTGGTGTGTGTGTGTGTGTGTGTGTGGTTTGTGGTGTGTAACAAAAAACTATATAAAATTTAAAATATTTATTAATATAATATATATTATATATATATATATATATATATATAATTATTGTGGGGGTTTGTGTGTGTGTGGGGGGTGTGTGTGTGTGTGTGGTGTTGTGTGTGTGTGTGTGTGTGTTTTGTTTTTGTGTGTGTGTGTCTATATGTGTGTGTGTGTGTGGTGTGTGTGTTGTGTGTGTGTGTGTGAAATTGTATATTAATATTGGGGGTTGTATAATGAAGTGATTTGTGATACTTAGTGAGTTGTGAGTGCCCATTTTTGTGATGCCGCCATATACGGGATAGATGACAATTTATCTACCATATTGTGATAATTAAGATTCATTACATATATACTCCCTTTTTTGTGGATATGACCCCATGTGAAAATAGAAGATTATGTTTATTTTATTTTGCTGTGTAGCATATCGTATGTAAAAGAGGAGATTTCTGTACAATTTGTAGAGTACAATATTTTTTTTGTTCTGTAGTCACACGTTGGCATAGGACTTCGGGCAGAAGCTGGGGCGTGGGGCATAGGATATGAAAAAAACTCCCTTTTTTTTTTTGTCAGGCTGATCTCCAAAAAACCTATTTTTATTTTTTTTAATTGGTGTATTTTCTCCCTCAAGCTGTAGAGAAACCCCAAAAAACATAATACGAACACGACACAGTAGTATAAAAAAACACATATATTATATGTATGTACACATAGCTATAATTAGATAATTTAAAAAAGATTCGAAGTTTTTAAGCCTTGTTTTAAAAAAAGGTTGCAAGCATTTTTTTTCAAGAATACCTTGTATTTTGACTTTTTTAGCTGTGAAGAGGAGAAACTTGTCATTATTTGAGACATCTTTTAGTATCAATATTGAGCTTATAAAAGTTTCAGGTGAGGATTGCACTTTTTCCATTTATACCTAAAGCATGTGCATTAGAAAAAATTTTTAAAATCGAACAACTTGAATCTTTAAAATGTGAGTACTGGGAAACTCACATGTGAAAAATTAAAAAAGCTTTTTTTTCCACAAAAATGATAACATTAATACTGTAGCATAATAATCTTTATTTAAAGTGGTAAATGTTTATTCCCAAAAAAAAAGAAAT
>NC_051402.1:13974200-13976700 GCF_015228065.2 Penaeus monodon
AAACCGCCGGCCGGTGCTCGAACCCTCAATCAGTTGCCGTCGTGACGTCTTAGTCCATGCTCTAACCATTCGGGCCCCCGCGGCCCCATATATTGATATATATTTTTTTTTACGGTAGGTTTATGTTTGACCGCCGTGTCCAGCTATACTTAATTGTAGTTTTTATTTGTGAGCTCTTGGGGTGAGTACGTGGTAGGGTCCCCCTTCCTTTTCCCCGGAGAGTGCTGGGTTACCTTTTAGATAATCATTCTCTCATTTACCGGGCTTGGGACCGCACTGACTTGGGCCGACTTGCCCCCCCATGCCCAATAGGGAATCGAGTGAAGTTCCTTGACCCAAGGAACTTTCATCGTATCTAGTTTTATTTACCTAAATTATATATATGTATATTATATATATATATATATAATATATTTATTATATATATATATAAATATAATATATACATATATATATATATATTATATATTTTTATATATATATTATATAATTATTATATATTATATATATTATATATATATATATATTATTATATATAATTTAAAATTATATTCATATATATAAACTATATATATTATATTATATAATATAATATTTTATATATTAGGGATGTTTATGTGTGTGGTGTATGTGTGTCTATATATATTTTCTCGTAACAACCGCATATAACTATCCGCCACACACAACACACCAACACACACACAACCACACACCACACAACAACCACACATAACACACCACACACCACACACAAATATATAATTATATATATATATAATATTATATTTTTAATATATATATATTTTATATATATATTTATACATATATATTAATATATAAAAATAATATATAATTATATATATTATATATATATATGATATAATATAATATATATACATATTATACATATATATATATATATTATATATATATATTATAATATATATTATATATATATATAAACACGTGTATATCTGTGAGTGTGTGTGTGTGTGTGTGTGTGTGTGTGTGTGTGTGTAGTCCTTTTTAAAGCAAGTTCTAAGGGGAAGTGGCCTCTAAACAAGATAGAGTCGCTGTAGGGTCTTTTTTTCCCCTGTGTCTTTTTAATACACGCGAACAAAAATGACCAATGGGAAGATTCATGGGGGCTCGGCCTGTTCTGGATTGAATAACTCAGTAAATTTTATTGAATCTATTTTGTATGTAAGTAAAACGCACACACACACCCCTATATATACAAAAAAACACACCTCTTTTTCTTCTCTCTCCACACACTCACCCACATAATACATATGTGTGTGTGTGGTTTTTGTGTTGTGAGTATACTATGTATATATCGTATGCATAATGTATATAGAATATATATAATCTATCTACCTATCTATCTATCATCTATCTATCATCTATCTATTATCTTCTATCTATATCATATATATATATCATACTATATATATATATATATATATATATATATATATATATTATAATAATATTATATATATATATATATATATATTATATATCTGTCTGTCTGTCTATCTGTCTCACATATCAAGTATCGATGATAAATATTTGTGAGAGAGTGTGACTGTAGAATGGTAGGCGCTGGGTGATTTCGTTTAAACGGGAAGGAACTCAAAAGAACTCAGAAATGAAATTCAACAGAATTTTACTCATTTACAGCCATGTGTTAAACCCCTTTGACTACAGCTATTATTCATCCCTTTCCAACTACTTCTTAACCCTTGAACTTGCCATTCACCAACCCCCTGACCATGCATTGACCTTTTTCGGGCCCTTGACAGGTCATTAACTTCTCCCATAGCCTTCATGACCCCAGGAGATCGTTATTAGAAAGGGAAAAGTAAACTGTTGTGTTTCGTAAGCGTAGCACTTGAAGCAACGGATTAGTAATCTTTATAAAACTCGAACAATTCCCGTCCCCTTTAACCGAACCCATTAACACACTTAGATGAGAAAAAGTAGATAGATATAGGGAGAAAGAACGAATAACAATCAGATAATCCTTTAAAAGCAAATAGAGCAATAAAGACGAAAATGTAAAATAAGAAATAATGATAGAAAAAGAGAGCAATCTAAATCATCACAAGTACATCTCAAGTGATCTTTGTAAACAACAGAAGTTTGCTAAAAGAGAGAGCGATTTCTTCCTTACTGGGAATGTGAACGTAAGGCTTAAGGCAGAAATGCTTCTTCTCTGCGTTAAGTAATATATACAGTAAAGACAAGGTAAAGCGATATAGTAATTGCATTATGGCCAGAGATATTTCTCAGTTAATTATTTACCAAAGATCCTCAATAGAATTTATAAACAGCAAAGGAATTTGAAAACGATGAATAGCGATAAAATTAAACAAAGAAAGAAAACAAAATAGTGACAATAATGATATTATTAATAATGGCAATTATGACATTTGTATACATAGCAATAACAGTAATCATGATAATGGCAATAACAACAGTAATTATAATAATAATA
>NC_051402.1:14017112-14019612 GCF_015228065.2 Penaeus monodon
CACAACTACCACTCAACCGTCACTCCGGCTTTCCATCACGTCTTTCCGGAGAAGACACTCAGCACACACCTATTGGACCTGCCTTGTATCGCGGGCCATATCAAACGGCTCATTCAGCAGAGAAATCAAACCTTCCACACGCACATCACCTCCTACAAATCACTCCACATCACAAACATTAGTCAAGATTTTTTACCACAACAAACTACAACACCTGCAGCCCAGCCAATTCTACTAGAAAGTCCGGGAGCTGTACGTCCTTGCAAATCGTCCGTGCACGTTTCCATGCACCAGCAACCTCAGCCCTAGTGAAGCAGCAGAGGGTCTCAATGACCACTTCGCCTCCCTTTCTCAGCAACTAACCCCGCTGGGCGACCACAAGCTCCATGTAGCACGTCAGAGACATCGTAAGGTCGTATGCTGCGTCGCCTTAAGTCCCTTTGCGTTCCACATCGCTTCAGAATATCTACAGGCTATTCACCCTGTCCAATCTGACCTACACCCCTCCCGCCTGGTCCCCCTCCTACACCGCCACCCAGATGCTACAACTCTAGAGGGTGCAGAAAAGGGTGGTTAAAATCATATACTAGCTAAGACAGCGCCTTGACTACCTAGGCATCACCTCCCTCGTCACTAACTACAACACCTCACTGCAGGAGTCTGGCCTGAAGCTGCTGTGCCATCCACGCCACCGCGACCTGTTGCCCCCGACGCGCCGCCGCTTCGCCTCGCCGGGCCCTACGCGCCACAGACAGACATTACTAGTCCAGTACTCTTAGCTCACCTGTACCTACACTTGTCTTTTGTTATTTTGCTTCTTTTGTAGTTATATTTACCATAGATTGTTAGTTTATTTTGTTGTTTATTGTTTATATTTGATTTGATATATATATGCATACATATGTGTATATATATGTTTATAAATACGTATATATATATATATATATATATATATATATATATATATATATATATATATATATATATATATATATATATATATATATATATATATATATATATATATATATATATAATGTGTGTGTTTGTGTACACACACACACACACACACACACACACACACACACACACACACACACACACACACACACACATATATATATAATATATATATATATATATATATATATATATATATATATATATATATATATATATATATATATATATAAGGTCTATTGTTTCGTCTTATTATTCAGGTACCTGTCCATTAGACTCTTGGTTAGTGAGAGATCTATCTCCTTTTATGGGATCCATCTCTGATTGTCATATTAAATATTCGATGAATTTCACGGAGAAAGGTAGAAATTTGCCGACGTACGGTAAGAAAATTGTGAGATCTGATGTGGATTCCCAATTTACTAATGTCCCGCTTGTGCAAGGTTTTCTTGAAAGAAAATTCTCCTCATATTGTCACATTTCTATTTCGGTCAATTACTTTATTGATTTCAATCGTTTGTTTGTCACGAATAATCACGTCGAGTTTTATAAATTTTAAAAATTAGTTCTTGCCATTTTATACATAAAAAAGTTTGAATCTAAACTCCTCCAAACATACTTTGGTTTTGTTATGATGGCGGAATTTTATTTAAGTGGCAAGTAATACTATCATTTTTTTAAGTAGAAATGGGTAGATTAAGATAAATTACCTTCTCTAGACGTTCTTTTATTCAATGTAAATGGCTCGCTTAAATTTTCTGTTTACCGGAAACCACCTCACACCGAAAATTACCTTCATTTTCTCAGCAGTCTCGTCAATGCTCCTTCGGGCACAATGCGGCCAGCGGTGCTGCTGACACTTCTCCAAACATTTAAACTATTCCGCTTAAGAACTGCCCTAAGTTTTATAATAGGCGAAACCATAATGGTCATAAAGGTGATGTTAGGAATACCAGAGGTCAATTACGTGTTTCATTCATTTACGGGAAGTTCACCATCTGAACTGGAAATACGCTCAATTAATTCATAAATCAGTAAATTCTTATGAAAGAAAAATACCTAAAGCTCTTTTACTTAGAAAATTGCCTAATTCCATCTTGAGTGCTTGTCAACGGGGTTGGATGACCTAACTTCGTCGTTAGTTATTAAAGCCTTCCTCGGATTCTTCGTCCTTGCTTTCTTTCGTCTATCTCTCTGCCACTAAATAATCTTGTCAAATTCTCTCCATACGTCCATTTTGGTTAATTATTCGTCGGAAGAGAAACTCGTGAAGAGTTTAAAACGGTACGATATATTCTTATTTCTTATTTTGGCTGTTGTCCTTTTTATTTCTGTGTGCACGTTATTGGGTTTGTTTTTGTGCTCATATATATATATATATATATATATATATATATATATATATATATATATATATATATATATATATATATATATATATATATATATGTGTGTGTGTATATATGTATACATATGTATATATATGTATATATATATATATATATATATATATATATACATAATATATGTATATACACAT
>NC_051402.1:14041772-14044272 GCF_015228065.2 Penaeus monodon
TTTATGTAAATATCCTAGGATATAAGCATCCATCCATCTACCTACCAATCTATTAATCAATTTATCTTCATATACTATAGAAAGAAAGGTAAAGAACACGAACTTTGATTTCTTACACTGATTAGCATTTGGAAGAATGTACACAATGAAAGCCAGTTTTTAATGTAGAAGACTCTCTTCATTCCTAAACAAAAATAAAGACCACACGCATAACCACACACACACACACACATTATTCTCTAGGTCTCTGCCCCAGGACAGGTTGACCATCATGTCCTCACGCCACCCTACTCTATATCCCTGTAACATTGTATACATTAATTTACAAGGAAATGATTGTTTCCCGTTGCCTCCTCTGGTAAGTAGTTTCTTCTACGAGACGATGATCCAGGTGAGGAATTCTGCTCAACATTCTAATACACCTATCATAAACGTATGATCTGCCTGAAGCTCCTCTCTCTGTCTTATATATATATGTGTGTGTGTGTGTGTGTGTGTGTGTGTGTGTGTGTGTGTGTGTGTGTGTTTATATATATATATATATATATATATATATATATATATATATATATATATATATATATATATAATATATATATATATATATATATATATATATATTATATATATATATATATATATATATATATAATATATATATATTATATAAGGGGCGCTCATTAGAGATTTCCCCTGACCCATTTCATATGACACAGAGGAATGAAACGTCATACAGTTATTAGTCTTTCTCTCCATAGGTCCCACCAAGTGTGACACAGTTCTCCCATCGTTTTATGTAGCTGTGAACTCCTCGCTTTTAGAAGTCCGCGGGTTGCGTCTGATGCCATAAAGTGACTTCAGAAACCACTGTCTCATCATTTTGGAAACGTTTACTCTTCAAAAATGACTTCATTGATAGAAAGAAGTGAAAGTCAGGAGAATAAGAGGGATGAGGAATTTTGTCATAGCCACAGGACCGTGCTTCTATATGTGCAATGTGAGAGTTGTGAACAGGAGCGGTGTCTTGTAGGAAGCATTGTTCAACATTTCGGACATCTTGGGTTGATGTCTTCCTGCACACATACATAATAGCGTAGTAAGCGCCTGTATTTGTAGAACGTTTTGTCAGGAAATCCATCATCACTATTCCATGCTGGTCCCAACTGACTGTGAACATGACCTAGCTGCCAAGGGTGTGACACGTGCCTTTTTAGGAAGTGGTGAGTCAAAGTGCTTCCATTGTTTTAACCGGGCCTTCTGGATCAAGGTGATGAACCCAAGATTAGTCCTGCGCAAGTAAGTCCTCTTTCTTTCTTGGTACATGGACAAAAGAGCCTTGGAACAATGGTCTCGTTCCTGCTTTTCGAAAGGTGTGAGTAGCCTAGGAACTCATCGTGCAGACAACTTTTGCATATAAACATGCATTTATGTGCAGATGGTCATGAATTATTTTGTCCACAGACCCAACACTAATCTTGACATCTTGGGCTAGCTGACGAAGTCATGCAGCGATCATCCAAAATGGCAGTCTCCACTTGATGAATGATGACCTCATCAATGGTTGCCCTGGGATAGGAACAATTTCCACAGATCTCTGACCACACCTGAACAGGCGATGTCAATGTTTAACAACGTCGCACTACAGGGCATCCCTCCCTTAAGTTGTTTTCATTTCATCGAAGGTCTCTTATGGTGTGCTGCCATTCAAATACCAAAACCAAATCACAGCTCGATACTCCACTGGTTCCATTTTCACACCTTACTGCACCTTCACCGCTGTAACAAAAAGCAGGGTTATGAGTTAAGGACTAGAAACCAACACATGACCTACAGATATATGTATAATTGTGCATGTGAAATTTAAGCCACCTGCGATAAGCGGAAGTGACAGGGGAAATCTTTTTATGAGCGCCCCTCGTATGCCGATATAGGCCAACAGTTAGGGTCGTTTAAAATTAGAATAAACATAAAATCAAGAGATGTTACTTATATTCGTGCCAACATCAGAGTATGATATGGCGTAACCAGCGATAATTGTGCCCCTTTTTTCAAGTGAATTAATAAATGCCGATATAAGCCTACCCCTAGGGTCTTTAAAAGTTTGCAAACATTAAATCGATTTCAGTTAAAATCGTGCCAACAATATCACTCTAACGATTATTATGATGTTATTTTAATTCATTTTTACATCTATCATTGTTATCTTTCTTGGGTTTGCTTTGATTCCTATTGTTTTTATTGTATTGATAGAATGGATAACTATTTTGTTACCACCAGTATCACCAATATAGAATTATGATAATTGTAATAATTTATTCATCATCACTCTTGTAGTATTACCATTATGAATGTTTAACATTACTCTAATTAGAAGTGCTATGCATTCCTCTCATTCTATGACTCCTCGCGAAAATCTCTTTAACACCCGATTTTCATCTATGATTTGGCTGATTTTAAAGACGGCTGTAGAGGTGTCCCACGCGCCTAAGGACGCCTTTAA
>NC_051402.1:14048974-14053974 GCF_015228065.2 Penaeus monodon
CCAAAAAAAAAAAAACCCCCCCCACATTGCTCTCAATAACTTTGGGAAACCCCAAAGATTACCTGGGAAAAAAGCTGGGGTTTATTGAATCTTTAATTTTCCCAATTGCTCATTGGTTCTGAGTTTTGGGTGGAAGAAGAACAAAAAAAAGGTCATAGTTTTGAAAGGGGTTTTACAGACGGACTAGTATTAACGGGAAAAAAAAAGAACGAATATGAAGTGTGAAAAAAAAATTTGTAAAGCCCGGGGCTGTCGGAATTTGAAAAAAAGGAAAATAAATTTAATTTGTCATGTGAGAAGAAAAAATTTTGAGAAAAATTGCTGATAGGGTGGTGTAGGAAAACGAAGATATTGGGGGCGTCGATGGACAATGGAAAGAAAAGCGCAAGATCGAGTAGAGGGGGAAAGGAGGGTGGGAGTCCACAGCTGTCAAATTAGATACCGTTATTGATTGAATATTATAGAGAGAGAGATGAAATTGATGATATTTAGAGAGAATACTTTGCTTTTAATATAAGATGATAGAAGAAAATATAGATATACTATTTATACTATATAGTGTGCCCCTTTTTCTGTGTGTGCGTGGGTGTGGTGGTTGTGTGTTGTGTGTGTGTTTGTTTTTGTGTTTGTGGGGTGGGGTTTGTGTGTTGTGTGTGGTGTGGTGTGCGTTATTTTGTATGGCACACATATAAAAAAACAATATTTAAGTAAATATAAAACGTAAATACATGTGCTAAAAGTGCTAAAGTGTTATGGAAAATTTTTTCCCTGTCAGTTGATGAAATAAATTTTAAAAACGTTGCGCCATATTGTTGCAAACAGAAGGATTAGAATTATTTTTATTTTCTGGGGGGAATCGAATGAATTGTTGCGTGTGGTATTTTATATATATATATAATATATATTATTAATATTATATATTTAATATAAAAAATAATATATTATATATATGAGTATAGTAAAATTTATAGTTTTTATAATTTTCCTATTATTTTGTATTTCTTATATTTTTTAGATAGAAGATAGATAATAGAAGATTAGATATTATGATATATATATATAGATATATTTATATATTTTTTTATGTATGTATAATATATATATATTATATATATATAATATATAATTATAATATAATATATTTTTATATGTATGGTATAATTTATTATTTCTTTAAAAGTATATCTAAATTTTTTCTAAATCATTAAATATAGATGATAAATAATAGAGATAGAATAGAAATTTTTAAAAAAATTTTTGTCATTTAAATTTCCCTATAAACTTGTGATAAAATCGTTTGCTATTTTTATTACTTAGTACACTTTTTTAAAAAAAAATTTTCCTGCTTTTTTATTAACTGTAGCACCTATTAAAGGAATCCGCCCAGCCTTCCTTGCATATTTCCCCAAAGTTTACAGCTAGTTTGGAGTTTATTTTCCCCTCCACGTTTTTCAGTTAAAGCTGAGGGACTTGCAAATATTTTTTTTTTCTTTTCTTTTCTTTAATAAAATCCCCTTCAGCTCACTTCCTTCTGGTGGCAGAGGAGGAAGATGATGGCATAACTTATATGTACGGTCTCGTGAAGTTTTTAGTGCATTCTGTTCTTTACATTTCTTAGGGTATATATTCTTCTTATCTCACTTGTTTCATCCGTTCTTAAAAAGTAAGTATTTTCTCTTGACTTGTATTTTCTCTTTCAGAATTAACGATTCTTTTCCTATGCAACATGTTTCCGTTTATTTTATTTATGTATTCTATAAATTCTGTCTCTTGTGTTTATATCAGCTAGTAATAAAAAACACCATTTTGATATGTTTTTGTATTATAACAACGAAAGTGTAAACCCAGATATAAAATTTCTTAAGATTTTGATATATATACATGTAAAATATATATATATATATATGATGTATATAATATTGTATATATATATATATATTATTTTATATATATATATATTATATATCTATATATATATAATATATATTATATATATAATACATGTATATATACAAAATCTTAAGTAATTATATCTGGGGTTTACACTTTCGTTGTTATAATACAAAAACATATCAAAAATGGTGTTTTATACTAGCTGATATAAACACAAAGAGACAGATTATAGAATACATAAGATAAAATAAACGGAAACATGTTGCATAGGAAAAGAATCGTTAATTTCTGAAAGAGAAATACAAGTAAAGAAAAAATACTGTACTTTTTAAAAAACGGATGAAACAAGTGAGAAAAAGAAGAATATATACCCTAAGAAATGTAAAGAACGGGAATGCACGTAAAAACTTCACGAGACCGTACATTAAGTTATGCCATCATTTCCCTCCTTGCCACCAGAAGGGAAGTGAGCTGAAGGTGTTGTTTTAAAAAAGAAAAGAAAAGAAAAAAAAAGTATTTGAAAGTCCCTCAGCTTTAAACTGAAAAACGTTGGAGCGAAAATAATCTCCAAACTAGCTGTAACTTTGGGGAAATATGCAAGGAAGGCTGGGCGGATTCCTTTAATAGGTGTACAGTATATATATAAAAAGCAAGGAAATTTTTTGAAAAAGTGTACTAGAGAATAAATAGCAAACGATTTATCACAAAACGTTTATAGGGAAATTAAAAATGATCAACAATATTTTTTAAAAAGTATCTATATCTATCTCTATCTACTTATCTATCTATATGTATATAGATATATAGATAAATATATAGAATACTTTTAAAGAAATTATGAATATATACACATACATATAAGAAATATATGAAATATATATATAAAATATATATATATATTTTATATTATATATATATATATACATACATATAAGAAATATAAATATATCTATATATATATATATCTATCAATATCTATATCTATCTATTATCTATCTATCTATCTATAAAATTTATATAAAAAATACATAAATTATATGGAAAATTATGAAAACATATAAATGTGTACATATACATAAACTTTATAATTATATATATATATATATATAAAATATATATATATATATAATATTATATATATATATATATATTTTATATATATAATACCATCACGCAACAAATTCATTCGATTCTCCCCAAAAAATAATAATAATCTCTAACCCTTCTGTTTGCGAACAAGTAGTGGCGCAATCGTGTTTACAATTTTTTTCATCAACTGACACGGGAAAAATATTCCATAACACGTTAGCACTTGTTAGCACAGTATTTACTTTTCATATTTACTTTAAATAATTTTATTTATATGTGTGCACATCACACATTCACATGCACACCACACACACACACACACACACACACACACACACACACACACAAACACAAACACAAACACACACACACACACAATACACACACACACAACACGCACACACAGAAATAGGCGCACACATATATATGTATAAATATATGTATTTTATATCTATCTTTTATCTATCTATATATATTAAGCAAGTATATCTCTCTAACTATCTATCTTTTCTATCTATCTCTCTCTCTATATATATATCAATCAATAACGGTATGCTCAAGTTTGAGCAGCTGTGGACCTCTCCACCATCCTTCTCCACTCTACTCGATCTTGCGCTTTTCTTTCCACTTGTACCATCGACAGCCCGCAAATATCTTCGGTTTGCCTATCACCATCCCTATCAGCAGTTTTTCTCAATACTTTTACTTCTCATCACATGACCAATTAACTTTAGTTTCCTTTTTTCAAGATGTCCGACAGCCGGTTTTACAATTTATTTTCTCAGCATTTCATCATTCTTTTTTCTTTTCTGTCCAGTTAATACGTAGTACTCGTCTGTAACACCACATTTCAAAACTATTGACCTTTTTCTGTCTCTTCTTCAGCACCCAACACTCAGAACATATGACGAAATTTGGGAAAAATTTAAATGAGTTCAATAACCTAGCTTTGTCCGTCAGGTAATGCTTTGGTTTTCCAGATGTTTTTTGAGAGCAACTGTGGGGGTTTTGAATGGTAATTCTTCTTTTTATCTCCGGTGATCATCACAGTATTATTTTAAAACAGCTCACACTTTCCACAACCAATCCATTGATTGTAACAGGGTTCATCATCGTTCATTGCCGGTTATTTTCGAATCTTCATAAAACAAGCCAGCCTTTTCGCTTGCTTCTCTAACTTTATCTAGTAGTTGTTGTAGTTCAGTTTATACTGCTGGCAATTAAAACTATATCACGGTGTATTTTAGATTTAATATTTTGAATCTCGAACATCTATAGTTGCTTCAAATTTCTCTAGAGCACCTCTCATAATTGTTTCAGAAAATTTTTATTAAAAAGGTGCGGAGACAGAATGCAACCTTGTCGTACTCCTTGGTTTGACTTCGAACCATTCTGTTAACCATAAGTGGTTCTTACAGTTGCTTGTTGTTGGTCATACATGGCTTTTTTTAATTGGATGATTGTTTTGGAATTTCATATTTTTCTTGTTTTTCCAGAGGATATTATGATCAACAGTATCAAAAGCTTTCGAGTAACGATGAAACACAGGTATAGGGCTTCCTGATGTTCTATGTTTTTCTCTATGATCAATTTCAGATTTAGAATCTGGTTTCTGGTATCTTTTTCCCCGGGGGAAAACCTGCTTTTTCGTCTGCAATTTCTTCTCTTAACATAAACTTCATTCTTCAGCAATAATTAAAAAAAAAAAAAAAAATTTCTGCTGGACTTATTATTGCACTTGTCTGTTATTGTTGCATTGGAGTGCGTCACCTTTTTTAGGTAAGGAGTAAAGACTGATTTTACCCAGTCTTCTGGCCATCTTCTTCATTCCATATTTCGCACAAAGCATTTGATTAGTTCCGCTGTTATTTCATCTATTCCCGGGCTTTTTTTATTCTTAAATTCTTTTATGGTTTTTTAACTTCGTCTAGCAGTGGTTCATCTTCACTGTCATTGAGTCTAATTAATTTGTTGTTAGATCTTTATTCTTTTTTTATAGGTTGAACAAGTTGATTCCA
>NC_051402.1:14073855-14076355 GCF_015228065.2 Penaeus monodon
GTTTTTGGTATAATCGTGTTAGCGTCTCATTCTTAACTGGTAATGAATCCGTTGGACAATCTACACACACACACACACACACACACACACACACACACACACACACACACACACACACACACACACACACACACACAAATGCAGTCGCAAAGTATATAACCTATGTATCATAATTCTTCGTTATATTATTGTTAAAATAATGTAGTGTCTTATAATTCAGCTTTACTTTCTAATACAGCTTATGTATCTTAATGCACGAAGTAACATAATGCTCCTGTACAGTCATTAATGTAATGGCTCTTCCAAGGTGAACTATAACATAGGTTGAGTTATATTATACAACCGTTATATTTATAATGCTTGTCTTAAAGCTTTTTGAATGCCGTTGGGGCAGCAAAATAAAATTAGTTATAGGGGCTATATCTTCACAAACATACGTCAAAATAGTAGAAATGATAATGATGATGCTGATGCTAATAATCAGTTGTCTTTTTATCAGTATCATGGTTACCAATTTTGTTGTTATTATTGTTATTATCACGGTCATCGTCATCATAATGATATAATGATAATGATAAGAATATTTACAATATTACAGAAAGATTCAATACGATTACAGACTATGCACTTTGCTGCAACTTGTTAAAACAACTTTCTGCCTTAATTGCCTCGAGCGTGCAACAAAGCGATTGTGAGAATCTCTTGCATTTTCTTCATGTAAACTTGATATATATTCATGTATGAAAAGTTTTTTTTTTAGCATTTTTGGCAGGATATTAGGATATATCAGATATATGCTTACATCTTTCATCATGGGCAGACTAGGAAGTCAATAATGAAAATCACTGAAACATCACGGCAAAAAAATTCAACGTGATCGAGTAATTTGAATAGGATATGCCAAATGTAATATAGCTCTTATCACAATAGCCGTTAACAGCCGTCACAACCTACTTAAACTTCATATCAAGATAAGAACAGTGTTTAGTTAGTAAACATGTTGTGTTTATCATCAAAACAAAAACATTTATTATTTATAAACGAGTCTAGACTTCCGGAGGCATCAAGATTAAGTTCAGTTTTAATTGATAAAAGGCTAGACTATGTAGCTCCCTGAGAATTTGTGAGAGGTTTTCAGGTAGCCGATATTTGGTTAAAATTCGCGAAATTTTATAAAGGCTGGCCGTGGTAGCCTAGGAACTTCCACGTTCAAACTATTTGGTTAACTGTCGATCGAACTTCGGTAATTACATTTTATCGTAAAGAGCGAACCATTGAGGAGAGAACTCGGTAAGACTCTTTTGCACATCCTCTAAGCACATTTAATTTTACCAATTAAGTTTCGTAATCGTATGTATAGAAAGAAAAAGCATAAAATCAATCTTATTCAGGAGCACGCCGAACTATCAGATAATAGTACTGGCTTTAGTAAGAATAGATTACGGTATCATTTTAATGTAATGTCATTTAGGATAATAATTGTGGCAATAAGAACGCTGAATGTAAAATGGAAGGAAAAGTAACATTAATTAACAATCAAAAAGAGAGTAACAACAGCAACAACAACAAAAACACTGTTAATAGTAGTAATCGTATTAATAGTAATGGTGGTAGAGTAATGATGATAATAGTTAGCAATGAAAATTTAATTCAACAATACTCGCATGATGCAATTTCTACTACTGCAACTACTATTACTACTGCCGCTGCTGCTGCTGTTGCTGTTTGCTGCTGTTATTGTTAATATTCCTATTATTTAAATCAATGCCATTATACCGTTGCTGTTAATACGTACACCAGCACTATTATTACTATTATTACTGAGTTTCGCAGTGATGGCTATGATAGTAATGATAGTGCAGATATAATGTGATAATGATGATAAAATTAATATAAGGCAATGTGCCATTAAGAAATATGGGTAATATTGAAGACGGTGACAATGATATTAATAAAATGATATTGATAATAATAATAATAACGAGGAGGATTATGGTAATGATAATGAATTATTGATACTGTTAGTATTACAAATACTTTTATACTATTCCTTCAGATACGTCTACTGTTACAATTACTACTATTATTGATAACATAATGATGGTAATGATAACAGTGACGATAACTAGAATAATACCAAGAATAAGGATATTACTATGGTGATGTTTATAACAAGAATATGAAGACTAAATATAAAAGGATATATTACTGCGGCAAGATGAATGGCATTAAAGCTAAAAGTAATAACATTGATAACAGTGATAATAATGAAACAGATAGATAAATAAACTAATAAAAACACTCCTTTGTACACCAGAAGTGATTAAGTAATGTTGATGATTAATTAAAGTATTTGTGTGTCCTGCGTATTAAGCTAGACCCTTATGCTACGTTCGGAACTCCTCGTCCAAAAAGTTTTGACCGTTCGGAACCCTTCCTTTGGCGTCCTGGGCAAGTTGTCTATCTCGTCCATATCGCTGGGCAAGCAGGACGAGATCAT
>NC_051402.1:14121355-14123855 GCF_015228065.2 Penaeus monodon
GTGTGTGTGTGTGTGTGTGTGTGTGTCTTTTACCACTATTATTATCATAATCAATATTACTACCATTATTATTATCAGTCTGAGTCGTCATCGCCATATTAGTAGTAGTGATATTGTTTCACATATACCCGGTCTTTATTCCTTTTCATCATTTTCATTAATCTCGAAAGCCAATATGGTTGGCGGAGGTTTGTGAAAAAATAAAACTTTTACATTTATTAAATAAAATTGAACATATATATATATATATATATATATATATATATATATATATATATATATATATATATATATATATATATATATATATATATTTGTGCGTGTGTGTGTGTGTGTGTGTGTGTGTGTGTGTGTGTGTGTGTGTGTGTGTGTGCATGTGTATGCATATATACACATTACATATGTATACAACTTTTATATATATATATATATATATATATATATATATATATATATATATATATATATATATATATATATATATGGACTTATATATACACACACATGTGTATATATGGACTTCTATATACACATACATATGTATATATGTATGTATATATGTGTTGTGCGTGTGTGTGTGTGTGTGTGTTTGTGCGCGCGTGTCCATACATTATACCTATTTATGGCTATTTATATAGCCAACATAATAATCATAACATCAGTCCTTGTTAAGCCATTCTTATGAAATCCGCTACAGACAGTTTATCCGGCAGAACAATTTATCCTGCCCCCCAAATGGCTAACAATTTCCCTCGCAGGACCTGAATCTTTTCCACACGATTTCTATTCAAATGCGTTCTGGGGACCCGTACATCAGTTTCATCCTTCACGATAAAAATCTCCCGACACATCCTTTGTCCCGTGTTTCCTTCCTTTTCTACAGGAGATTTCTTTCTGCTTTTGTCTCTCCTTTGCTATGTTTGTGCTGTTGATAGTCTTGAGCGTGCCGTCCCTTTGTTGTCAGCGCGTAAAGTATGCCGTCTGCTTATTTTCTTCTTTCGCGTTTATATTTGTGCGTTGGGCGACTTCTACGCACAATGTAATGCATTTGCCTGCATAGATACATACATGCATAGTCATTCTTTATTTACTTTCTCTCTCTCTCTCTCTCTCTCTCTCTCTCTCTCTCTCTCTCTCTCTCTCTCTCTCTCTCTCTCTCTCTCTCTCTCTCTCTCTCTCCGTGTGTGTGTGTGTGTGTGTGTGTGTGTGTGTGTGTGTGTATGTGTGTGTGTGTGTGTGTGTCTATCTGTTTATCTGTTCATTTGTCTACCTGTCAATCTCTCTCTCTCTCTTCCCCTACCTCCCTCCTTCCCTCTCTCCCTTCTTCGATCCATAGGTTTCCTTCATATCTTTCCACCATTCCACTTCTCTTCCCTTTCTCCAGTTTCTTTTTATATTCTGATTTGCGTTTCCCCTTACCCTATTCCCCTCCTTTCTTTTCCAGCCGCTTCTTCTCCCCTTACCACACGAAGCAACCAGTTCGGGGCCAAAGGACTCATCTGTCAGCCATATGTATCCTGATCCTTTGCGGAGAAATGGGACTCACCATGCGTTCTTTGGTTGCTTTCGCCTGGATTAGCGCCTCGCTCTTCTTTCTAATCTCTCTCTCTCTCTCTCTCTCTCTCTCTCTCTCTCTCTCTCTCTCTCTCTCTCTCTCTCTCTCTCTTTCTCTCTTTCTTTTTATCTCTCCCTCTCTTCGTCTTTTATTTTCTCTCTTGTGTATTGGTACCTACAGGGTAACGAAGATATAAGTAGTTAAATAGGTTGATAGACAGACATATAGACAGAAAGATAGATAGATAGATAGATAGATAGATAGATAGATCAACAGACAAATAGATAGTTGGATGGAGAGAGAGAGAGAGAGAGAGAGAGAGAGAGAGAGAGAGAGAGAGAGAGAGAGAGAGAGAGAGAGAGAGAGAGAGAGAGAGAGAGAGGGGGGGGAGAGGGAGACAGCGTGTGCCTTTGACATAGACCTAGCCAGATTTTGCCGTTATGAATAGGTCTTACGAGAGAGATTGAATTAAGCCGAGGATCTTTCTCTTCACAAATGATAATGCTGAAGAAAGAGAGAAAAGGTAGTCGAAATGAAATGGAAGGAAATGCATTATGGTCTAAAAAAAAAAAAAAAAAAAGAGGAGATGTAATCATCTAAACAGGTATTAATAAGATGAATATAGAAAAGCGAAAGGTGGAAAAGGAAGGAAGAGCAAGTAAGTAAGAAAAAAATAAAAACATTTCCGTTATTGATGGTGAAAGTTTTATGCAAACGATGTCTCTCTTCACCCGAGTGATCAACATTTCTTTCAGACTTGGAAAACACATTAAATGAAAAACTCTTTTTTATTTTCTTGGATTACTATTTTTACCTATTTAGGATATAAGATGTGGTGGAGAACACAGAAAAGCAACGTTAAGAAAAATAAGCTTTTCCTAAAGCGGAATATTGCAAGGGAATTTTTTTGCTCGAAAATTATAAAAAGAACACACTGCCTTTGCA
>NC_051402.1:14136355-14143855 GCF_015228065.2 Penaeus monodon
TTTTTCTTTCTTTCTTTCTTTCTTCTTTAACCTTTTTTTCGATTTGCGTCTCGTTTTTAGTTCCCTCACTTCCGTGAGTCTTTTCTTCTCCCCCCTCACTCTCTTTCTTCTCCCTCAAACGTGTTTTTTCGCAATCTCCTGAATACTTTCTACGCGAAATGAGATCAGAACATCTCTTCAGAAGTCACCTAGAGCCCGCACTGTCTCTTCTTCCTCACCCAAAAGTCGCATCTTGTGGAACCTAGTGGGATAGGAGGAAGGGGAAGGCAAGGGGGAAAGCCTGAGTCGAGATTTAGGGGAATAGAGGGGAGGGAGTGAGAACCGGTCAAGGGTTGGAGGTGAGGGAGTCAAGGGCTATGAGATAGAGCGGTCGAGGACGTGGAGGGAGGGTCGAAGGGCAAGAAAGGGGAGACGAGGGGTAGGGGAGTAGAGTAGCCACGGGAGGGGAGAGGGGAGAAGAAGGTGGGCATAGCATGTCCTTTGCATAATATCCTTTTGCGAGGGTGACTTCAAAGCTTGCGGTTCTTAATTAGCATCATCCCGCCGCGTCGTCGCCTCCAAAAAGAGAAATTCTGAAAAAAAAGTTCTTCCAGCTGCTGGAAATCCTCTTACAGGAAGGTGATATTAAACAGTGGTCGACCTCCTCCGACCTCATATACGCACGCTGTCAGACGGTATGGTACTGCACTGTACCAAAACCATGCAGAACAATTACATATGTCAAGATGGGCATTTGTGTTTATCTGTTTCTGAAGCCTAGTGCAACCCGTGAGCTTACTACGAATTATCAGTTTGTATATATAATATTTAATATATGTATATGATATACAATAAATGTTATAACGGTTTTACGCATTCTGTAATTATAAATGACAAATTGTCTGGTTGTATCATGAATTTCATTCAAGATATTTTATACAGTATGTTATTAGTTTGTGTTGATTCCTCTATATTTAGGAATCCTATATTATGTAATGGATTTTTTTATGTCAATATGTGATATAGATTTAGTTGTTTTATCATTTGCTTTTGTTGGATAGGTTTTATTAACTTCCATACACTACGCTTGTCGCTCGGCATTTGTTTTTTGTTTTCATCACAGGCGACGCTAGCCCGCGTAGCATTTTATGAACTGTGGCGGGGGTGGGCTTGTGTTTTCAACTGATTCCCTTTGTTGAAACCATTGACACCTATGAATATTGATTAGAACAGCATATTTATGTTATTGTGCTTATTCAATGATCTAATGTTTGTTCATGTAGCTCAAGACTTGATTTATTGATTACTAGCCAGAGAGATCTCATCACTGTTGTTGGATAGAAATGCTAATACTTCTAGGAGACGGGACAACGGAGACTTACGTATTGCATGCACATAAATGAAATCTTTCAATCCAACAACAGACCAACATGGGAGGAACTCAAGAATGTGAAACTGACTGTGAAGATTAGGATACCCTCAAGAAGCAACGAGGCATCGCTAAAGGACGCTCTACCACAAAAGTAGGAGTGTTCCATGACTGTAAAAAGAATGAACCCTTGAAAGTGTTAGGCGTGGATTTTGATGAAATTTGTGAAATTTTCAAGAGAGTAGAAATTATAAATAAATGTCTGCTTCAAACCGCTGATGATGATAAACTAATCAGTGAATATCTAAATTACATATCTGATTTAGAAAAAAATAAAGTGTTAAATCCATTCACATTGATGTTATTAAAGAATGAAACAGAAACTGGTTCAACAGTCTCATAACCCATGTATATACTTGTTAAAAAAGTAGAGCCTTCAGTTTCTGACGGCATTGTCAGAGAGTTCCCTAATATGATTAAGTTTTGATGAATTTCATTAGATGTGGGATAGATTGAGAGATCGGTTTTGGTTCCACTTCACAGGTTGTTGATGCTGTTTTAGGTGAGATTAGTGTTTTAAGGCCAGTCTCTGAAGGTAATACTAGGAAATTACTTGAAGTAATAAATGTTGTCGAGCAAGCATGTTTAGATATAAAGGAAGAATAAAGTAAATGAAGTAGAGAATTCTACTAAAATTGAAAAATTACTTCCCAATAGTTTAAAAAGGGAATGGACTCATAAGACCCAAGCCTTAGGTGAACAAGAGAGGTTTGAACTGCTTGCATTCTTGACTGGAGAACGTCAGGTTATAGAATACATGGAAGAAGAATCTAGGCTGGCAGGGATGGGCACTGCCTAGATTGTAAACAATAAGATAAATGGCAAAAGGTGTTGCTTTCATGGAACAGATTCACATGACATTGGTCAGTGTGCAACATTTGTTAACCTATATGATGCTCTTAAACTGGAAAATATGAAAGAATGTTTTTTTTTTTTTTTTTTTTTGTGTGTGTGTGTGTGTGTGTGTGTGTGTGTGTGTGTGTGTGTGTGTGTGTGTGTGTGTGTGTGTGTGTGTGGTGTGTGTGTGTGTGTGTTTGTGTGTGTGTGTGTGTGTGCGTGGAACCTTCCCACTACCAGCAGACTCTGTGATAAGATTTTTTGCAATGTTCAAGTTGGAAACAATAAGACGTGGAAAACTACATCGCCCTTCTTTGTATTCTGCCCAACAATGTATTTACCGCTAATGACCTTTGCTGTTGATGCGGCAGATAATTTAAAAAAATCATTCAATCTGTGTTCAGCATGAAATTGCATACTGTTAAAGCTTCTAGTAATCTTATGGATAGAGCAGGAGTTTTGTTAATAATAAGTAATATTATTAGTGGCTCATATGATTTGTCTATGTTTTTTGATGCTGGTAGCTTTTTAGCTGTCATCACCAATGCGACAGCCAAGAAACTAGGCCTAAAGGGTTTGGACGTATGTCTGAGTCTTACCAAAGTAGGAAATCAGAAGGAATCAGTAGAGAGCAATATTTATAAAATTCCTTTGATAATAATGGCCAACAGTGGTTTGTGGAGGCTGTGGACTTCGATAATATCACTTCAGAAATTAAGGATATGGATATGACGGAAATCACTAGCATTTTGGAGGTTCGCCCATATCAGATTTAGAGACCGAGAGGCAAGCCTGACTTACTTATTGGATCAGACTACTGTGTGCTCATACCAAAAGTGGTGAAAAGAGTCGGAAATTTGCAGTTTATGTATAACGATATTGTTTACTTTTGCCCCATAACTATGGTCATTTACAGCCAAAAGTAAAACACATAGCTTGTGATTTGATCAAAACAAAGGCAAATATTGGCAAAATGATGGAATGTCTTCTGCACGAGTGAAAAACTAGATGTAACGTGCTCCCCAAATTGTGGAGGTTGCTGTGGCAAGTGCTCACTATAAGGACCGTGATGCTGAAAAAGGAAAGGGAACTGAAACTGATTGAAGATGAATTAAATTATGAACTCAAACAATGCTGGGTGGCTGACTATCCGTGACCAGAGATTCTGTTAAACTACCAAATAACATATCATTAGCTGAGACGACATTGAGGTCAACTGAAAAGAGGATAAATAAGCTTAGCTATGTATACTCGCAAAAATTTAATGAACACGTACAGGATATGGTTGAAAGAGGGGTAGCTCGTAAGATGACGGAAGAGATATTGTCACATAAAGGGCCAGTGTGTTTTACCTTCCTCATCAGTTCATAAATCTGATTTAAAAACAACACCAATGAGAATTGTATTTGATTCTTCAGCAACTTATATGGGGTTTATGAAATGACTTTCTTGCTAAGGGACCTTATTGTTTTAGTAATATACAAGATATAATTCTCAGATTCCGTCAATGGCTTAATGGGCTTATTGCTGACACAAAGAAAGTGTACAATTAAATTTAAACAAGTCATTTAGATAAAAATGACCTGGAAAATGCGCTTTGGAGAAATGTTTTAATTAGAATTTTTGAGATTTGTTCATTGTCTTAAACCTCGTAATTCAATGGGTAACCCACATTTAATCATATTTGCTGATGGAAGTGCCATCTCAGAGCCTTTATTGAACAGGAAATGGACTTTAAGTTTGATTCTGTTACTCACCTTAATGATCCAAAAATAGTAAGATCGTGATTCAAAAGGAACCTTTTAGATTTAACATGTTTGTAGCAAATCGTGTTCCTTCAGAATTGAATAAAGCTGATTTACTTCCTCGAGGATATAGAAAAGAGCTGCTAAATGAAAATTCTCACTATTAGTTTGACTCTGAGTTTCTTTCAGTACCAAGAATAGATTGGCAATTCAAACAAAAATAATATAGTTGATTTGTCCAATGTTCTTTATCAAAAAAGGTAACGAGCTCTTGTACAGTAGCCAATACTGTCTCAGTTGACCTTAAAAGGTACAATGATTGTGATAAACTAATAAATGCTAGAGCTAGGATTCTAAAGGTATTCCATGAAAGGTCTCTATTATATATAGGTAAAGAACCTGATTTTAAAGATCTACACAGGGTTGAAATTTATTGATAAGAAAAATGCAAGAAATTATTAAGAAATGGAAGAATAGGTAACAGAGACTAGGCCCTAAGCTGAATAATGAAAGGATAATTACTGTAGTTACAAAAGTATGTGGTTGAAAACAAACTGGAACAGAGATGATTATATGGTACCGATGGCAGATCATCCTTTCACTAAATTAATTAACAAAGACTTCTGGAATACAATCTAGTGTACGGGCCAGCTTCCACATGAGACTAAATCCAGCACCACCTTCGTTTTGTACATCCCTTGATCTGTTTGGCCCTTATTTAGGAAAAAAGATACAGTGAAGAAGGGAACACTAAAGGTCTATGGTGTGGTATTTGCATACATGGTTAGCAGGGCTGTCCACATAGATATTGCTCAAGGATACAACTCAGAGAATCTTTAGAAGATTCATTAGCATCAGGGATTCCCCAAGATTGTATATTCTGATTGGGCTCCCAGTTGGTTAATGCAAATAAAGAATTGACTCAAGCTATTGGGAGTCTGAATTTTGACAAGGTTATGAAATTTGGTCAGAAGGATGGCATGACTATAAAATTTATTAAGGGAGCAGATACAACAAGTTTTTACCATAATGCTGTTCTACAAACTGTTATGTTTGAAATAGCTAACTTGATTAACCAGAGCCCTATTGTTATCAAACCAGGCTCTGATCCCCCTGGGGTTAATAGGTGCCTTTGGGCAGGCAGGCCTTGCCAGTCTGTTTCCCCAAGATAACCCAACCGACAGCAAATCATATAGTTGTTGGTCCCGTCTCTCTCCTGGCCGCTGCCAACCTAGTGCGAGGCTTGTGGGGCAAACCCCGTGGGATCCCCACAGGTGGATTATGGGGCCTGCAGCCAGCCAACCCTTGCTATATGGGGCAGTGAGGGTGCAGGTAGCAGAGGTGATGTTCACCTGGAGTGACTGCCCGAGGTTAAACCTCAGGCAGGCTGTTAGGGTGGGGGCTCGGAATGTCCGATCTTTGTGACGGGATGATTGGTTATCTTTAATATCAGGGAGCTGAAGCAGCTGAGAGATTAGGTGACTGCTCTCTCAGAGGTGAGACGACCTGTTATTGGTCAGGCTGAAGTGAAGGTCACCATCTCCAGGGAGTAGTCATAGCCATCTCCGTCAGACTTCAACTCTCGGTAGTAGAGGTCACTCCAATCAATGAGTCTACAATGGTATTGAGACATTACATTTGGCTTCCTGCTTCCTATAGCTAGGTATGCTCCTACTGATGTTTACAAGCTAGAGGACTTGAGGATTTCTGGCTCTTGGTATCAGCGTTCTGACCTGGGCTTGTTACAGTGATATGGGTAATGTGTCCAAGGAGATCGACCACATCCTCCTTTACACTCACTGGAGGAACCTCCAGAACTGCAAGGTTCTCTCCATGTCCACTTTAGGACCCCCCATTGTTCCAATGAGCACCTTAAGGAGTTTCATGTGAATGGCATGAGGGAGGGGGAGTGCCTGGGGGTTTGCTGAAGTTATCTCTGGTTGTTTCACAGCAGTCGGGGGCCTGCCTGGGGGTTTGCTGAAGTTATCTCTGGTTGTTTCGCAGCAGACGGGGGCCTGATGGACACCGTACTTCTGTGGGACACTTTCCAGCAGCCTAAGAATTGATTGGTGAATGCCCAAGAGAAAGACAGAATTTCATCTAGCAAGAGACACTGGAATATTCAGATGCTTGTCACACAGATTGCCTGATCAGAGGATCGTGATTTGCATTATTCCCTGATGTGCAGGACTAGGTCACTGCTGAGAAGGGACTAGGAACAGTTTATCAGGAATTACAGAGGAGGTCGACAGCTATTTCCTAGTAAATGACCTTCGTCCTGCCTACCTGCCCCTGAGAAAGCTGACCTCCAAACCCACCTCAAAGACGACTGCAGTCCACTTAGCAAGTGGCCCGATAATCTCAAATCCTGTTGGGTTGCGGATGTGGGCTGAGTATTTTAAGCAGCTTTACCAGGTTGATCCACAAATAAATAACTTGATTATGGGTAGTGTGGAGATTCCTTTGCCAGACTCACCGACCAGCGAGGATAACTCCCTAACTGAAGTCAGAGGAGCGATTCCAAGCTGAAGAGTAGTAAAGCAGTGGGTATCTGGGGCATCCTAGCTGAACTGTTAAAGGCTGGTGGAGAAACTATGGCAAGGAGCTTGCATGCTGTCCTGTCTGCCATCTGGCAGACTGGTACCATTCCCCCTAACCTGCTGAGGTGTGTGGTCATCCTTCTCTGGAAGGGGAAAGGGGATCAGTGGGACTGCAGCAATCAGCAAGGCATTACTTTACTTAGTATACTCACTTACATTCTTCCGAGATGTATCAGAGATAACCTGCTGAGGCACTAGAGGCCAGTGCAATCTGGGTTTTCTCCTGGTAAGTCCACAATAGACCATATCCTGGCCTTTGACTCATTGTAGAGTGTTGACATGAAGTTGGGCGTGGGCTGCTTGCAGTTTACAGCGACCTTAAGGCGTTTGATACCATGCATCTGGAAGATCCTGAAAATAAGAGGAATCCCAACAAGGATTATTGGATTAATAGCAAGCCTGTATACTGGTACAGAAAGTGCTGTAAAGTGTGGTGGGGACCTGTCGTGCTTTTTCACTATCACTTCAGGAGTGAGGCAAACCTGTGTTCTTGCACCAACACTTTTCAACACATGCATGGACTGGATACTTGACAGAGCTAGTGTAAGGCTTTCTGTCGAGGGGAAGCCCGAAATATCATCCACCCAAGCGGCGGATGGCGGCTTAGGGCCGAAAGAAGGAGGGAGGGGGCCCGTTCACTTCCCCTGTGTGGAGACACTGTCCCATGCCCCAGGTACACATCCCTTATGAAAATGGGCCTGGTTGTGTTGTTCTTGACATATGTAAAAAAATGTAAAATAAAATAAAAGCAAAGCACCACAGGTAAAGTAAAAATATAAATACGATAAAAAAAAGGGATAAAGCTCGTTCTGAGGGAACGGATACATAAAAATTACTTCAGTTAGGGTATCTCTGGCTGGTGCTGGCCAATATAAAACTCGTAAACCTTGCGTTAAAATGCCCACGTCCA
>NC_051402.1:14171355-14178855 GCF_015228065.2 Penaeus monodon
TCGAGGTTGCCAACTAGCTTGTGTGATGTCCAGCTGGCATGGTCTTGATAGGGGGCCGATTCTTCCATGTGTAGTCAAGGTCTGGACCCATATTGAGGAATGTCATTTGTAGTTTGGCTTCAGAGAGCTTTTTGTTAACAACTCGTATATTTGTAAGTGTTTATTTTAACAATATGTATATATTTTCATATCGATCTACCACAGTACCCAAGTCGTCCTCGATTTGCAAAGGGAATAAGTCCAGTACGGAAGCGATACTTAACAGAAAATGGGAATCTGTGATCCACGGGCTCCGTGAAAATCGGTAATGAAAGACAGCAACTCCAAAGCAATAGCTTGATTGACAGTCAGGTTCCATGCGGTTGCATAGCGCTGATGGGCTTCGATGTGAATGCAGGGGTGACACATCTGGTTGAAATGCCGTTCTGCATCCGTCTCTGTATACCTGAAATATAAAGCTTCGTGAGTAAGGGTGTGAAAGGCATAGATTACTATGACATCAAAAGTGAGTGTTTGGTGTATTCACTGATATATGACATGGGATAATAATTACAAGCATAATTATCGAAACTGACATGCATAGAAATAAGATATCAGAACTTCAGATGATCTATTGTGAATTTTAGTAAAAGTGAGGCTAAGGAGAAATCTATTTCAGTATATTCAGTGTTTATCATTTCAAAGTAAACCTTACGGAAGATTTTATATATTTTGCTATGGTAATTTCCTTCAATTCGTCTGTTATGTTAAAATAATTTAAGAAATTACTATCCTTTTATCGCGCTAAGAGATGACGAGAAAGGGCAAAAGACACATGACAGACAATGGTCTTTGGGTCTCGATGATGACAGGTCGGTTTTAAGGAAACCCAGAATGGGGCTTTAATAAAAATTCAGATTAGTGGTCATGTTTTATTGTTTAATCGACTTTTTTTTTTTTTTTACATTTATTTTGATAAATGTAAATACAAATGTATTAACTACCTCGTAAACGTTTTGTGAAATGAAAATAATTTTATTTACTATAAGAAAAAAATGAGATGTAAAGTGATCAGGAACAGGAAACAGTGTCACATATCGCGGAACCACATTGTTTTCGGGAAGCAATCCCCCCGTACTCGTCTCATCTCGGCTAAAGCATGATTACCACACTTGCATTCTCTCTTTCTCTCTCACACACACTGTCTCTCCTTTCCTTGCACTCTTCTCCTCCACTGTATCATCTCCCTGCATCAATACTCCGTTCACACACGGTAATTAAATGGGTGGCGGCAGCGAGTTCTTTTCTTAGTCTTTGCGAGAGATCATTAAACAGGTTTTGCTACAACTTGCAACCATTGTATTATTTGGTGCCGAGCGTTGGGAAACAAAGCAATGTTGTGATTAATATAACTAATTAAGTGCAGTGTTTCCTGAAACTAGTAGCCGACAGCCTGACAACCGTAAATCTTTGCTGGTGACAGTTAGAGAGAAGTTTTGGTGATATGCTAGTTTTGTTTGTTTGTTCTGTTCCTGTGCTACTGTCATTAATTCGCAACATGATTAGGACATCCAGAACGAGTTTACCGCGAATAGACGAAAATGCGTTACTGGGAAAACGCGCGAAATGTCACGGATGCCATTACTAGAAAAATTGGATCTTCACATGTATGATGAACTGAGTCAGAAATTCCGACCGAGTAAGCAAATAGTCAGTGTACAGGCACAATATGAAGCCGCAACCTACAATAGTACTAGCGATAATTCATTAACAGCAGAAGCACGCCCGCCAGTGGAGTATGTGATTTACAAAGAGGGAGTATCTCATTTCAAGGCTGATATGCCAACATCCCAGCCTCCTAAGCGAAATCAAGAGGTAGAATTGTGGCTCCGGCAAATAGAGAATGCAACACTATAAGGGACAGCTGAATCTTTTGTAAGAGGAGCACGAAGTTCATACCGCGGTACTGCTGAACTCATTATTATCTCGATATGGTACTGAATTTATTAGCTCAGGTCGGATTTAGGCTTAATGTAGAAAAGTGCTAGTTTACTGTGAATTCGCTTAAATTTCCAGGTTTCTTGGATACAGAGAAGGTTGAGGCCGTCTCCCCGATGCAACCTCCACAGACAGGTCCATCTGTTTTTGGGTGCCAGGTTTCCTCTGCAGGTACATGGAAAATTATGTAATGTTGGCGACCCCATTAACAAGGCTTTTACAATAAAATGAGTAATTTTGGTTGGGAGATGAACAGGAAGATGCATTTGAAGTCTCATATTACATAAGCCAGATTTTGATAGGGTATTAAGCACTCCAGGCATAGTCGTGAATTGCATTGTACTTATGCGGAGTCATTCATCAGATTGCATACACCATATGGCCTGTTCACTTTGGTTCATAAAATGACATAAATTGATTCGGTGTAAAACCCTTTTTGCAGTCGAAGTCCTGTTTGAGCCTGGTAGCCATTGTCGTGAATCACGGTTTTCGCCATGACGACGCCGATGTAATGTTGTTCCAATCCTCCCACTCTCCCACAGCAAGCTAAATGAATGAATAAGATCCCGCCATACAATGCTAAGAATAAATTTATCTCCTGTGAGAATGCTCTGCATTCGCCTCGGTTCAAACGAATGTTTTTTTCAACAAGGTAGCATTAACTTCAAGTTTTCTCCTTCCATCAACTTCCGATAATCGGACGTAAAAGCGGACGATATGCATTGTTTGGAATCGGCGAAACGGGCATGGCAAAAAAGAGTCTATAGTCAGCCAAATATAGAACAAAGGAAAGAAAAAATCTGCACAAATAAAAACATTCATATGTTTTAGATTTTTTTTTTATAAATAATGTATTATACATACACACACACACACACACACACACATATATATATAAACATATATATATATATATATACATATATATATATATATATATATATATATATATATATATATATATATATATATATATATATATATATATATATTTTTTTTTTTTTTTTTTTTTTTTTTTTTTTTTTTTTTTTTTTTTTTTTTATTGTGCTGATTATCTTTACATAAAAATCCATTCGAGCTATTCGTATCACCATTGCTTACATGCGCGTGTCTACGAATTCCTCAAAGGACTTTGCCTGTATGTATCTGCAAATACGCCTCAAAACGAATCAATAGTCAAGAAGTAAAAAATCACTTATCGATAGATGAGGGAATTCCTCTGCAGCTGGTATTTCGAAAGCTCAGATTTTAAGAAATAACTTGTTAAGAAGGATTGCTTGAAGATGGAGTCTGTCGATATGAAGTACCTCACTGCAGGTACTCATTTTAATTTTCTCATTAGTTTATGACCATTATAAATATAATGATCACCGACAACAGTAGTAATAGAAATAGTACATGCTCTATTCCTGTAGTACTAATTGGCACTTTTTTTGAGGGGGGGGGGGAGAATTGTGAAACACAATTGTTCTAGTTTATATAAGCAATAGATCAACATGGATAGGCTACAAATAAAATCCAGGCAATGGCAATGAAGGTCACTTCATTAGCATATGGATACAAAATATCAAGATTCAAGGATCATTGTAAGTACAGCTCTAAACCAGTGTGTAGGCCTTTATCGTTATATAAACAGGCTATCCAAACCGTTCTCAATATTTACTTTTTCATTTTATTATGCCATTCTTGTAATCTTTACAAGGAAGGCATATAGTTTTCAACTGAGAACTGCAAATGATTTAAGTTATCGGCATGGACAGTTCTAATGATCGGTATTCCTTTTCTTTTTTATCTTCAAAAGGTTCCTTTAGTTCAATAACTGTTTATGTATTTTCAATTACGACGAATTTGGGTTCTTTGGTAGACTGACAGACAGGCAGATAGATAGTCAGATAAATAAATAAGTAAATAAGTATATAAACATTCAACCAGTAAATAAGGAACACGAATATACTATGGACCAAGATGGACAAGTGTTCAGCAAAAGAATAATTCTAAATACAACGATTCCCAAGTATCATATCACTTTGAGGAGATGACCTCCGATCGTCCTCTATGTTTTTTTTCTTTTCAAACATCATACAAAACATGTGCATTCACATATATGTACAGCAACGCAAAACTACATTCAATATGTCTAACCTATCAAAACAAGATCAACAGAAGATATTATGTACTCGTCCTTTCAAACATTAAAACATACTTGTAAAATAAACACTTACCATTTCCCAATAATACCCAAAGACAAAATAAAATGGAAACAATACGACTAAAGCTGAGGGATAATGAACTGCGTAACCCTCGCATCGTAACTACAAACTTTTCTTTCGGTTTTGGCACCCTCTCCGCCTTTTTTATCTGTAACCGGTTCTCCCTCCCTTAAGGGCCACTTCTATGGCTCTGAAAGAAGACGTGAGGTAGTCTCTAATAACAAATTTTATGGATTTTACCAAATAACATACTATCGGGACATACCTTAAGAAACGAGAAATTTTATTATTATTGTTATTCTGTTCTCATGTCCTAGCTGTAAACCCAGGCATATTGTATCAACGTCTTGTTGGTTCAGATATAATAGTAGAACACATGGGTAAATCCATTAGATATGGCCTCCCTCTCAACAAAACTTTGTTATCCCAAGCAGGCCTCGTTTACAGATGGTCAAAATTACACTCGAAATTATTTTAAAATACGACTTTCTGCTCCCAACAAGCTTGACCTCTTCAGAGTCCCTGTCCATGCGAAAGGCGTTTCCTGAGATACATAACAAAACAATAGCTTTAGTTATGCATTCCTTTCAGTTTCGTTTGTTTAATTTTTTTCTTTATTCTTTTGGCTTGTCTTTCATTTTGTAATTTGTTCTATATTAATGAATTATGTTTATTTCGCTGTGCATCCTTTATTTACCCCTTCGCTGTTTAGTGTATGTCATGTTAAGAAAAATTTATAAACACACTATTTTGCCCTATATTTTGTTGCGTTTCTGTGTTCCTTTAAATTACCGAAGGTCGAGTAAGCACAATCAATACGATCAGCCATAAAATTTATGTCAACAGAAATTACATTAATTCTCATGGATATCCTTGATAAAGTAGTTATGCTTACATGCTTTCCATATTTTCACAGGAAAAGGTTCTCTTTAATCTATAACATTATATTATTAAAGGTGTGACATAAAATTAGTGATATATATTTTATGACGATTTTTTTTCACTTATTGTTATAATCAATACAAAAATCCATTTACGAGCCATCAAATATTTACATATAGTAGTCTTCTTGAGTCATACATTCCATATGGCCTTTATCATATTTTTTATGCTAAAATGATATACAATACCCATACATTTCCTTTCACAATATATTACTCAATTTTCCTAAAATACAATTCAGAAATGCTTTTGACAAAAGGAATAATAATAAAAAATCCTATCTTAATTGATTCTCCCCAATACATTGTAAAGCGGAATAATTTACAAATATACAAATATTTACCTAAACCTATGAATATATTGAGTATACAAACCATTTCAATGAAAGATATAATTTACAGATACAAACTAGTGCATAAGAGATATCTCTAAATGCCAAGAATCTTGCCCTATGTTAATGAAATATCCTTTAAACTTCTCTCACTGTCTTCGTTTCATGTGTGTCCTCTCCCGAGCACTTTTAAGATTTTCCAAATTTCCATGGGATAAATTTAACCACTACTTTGGTAAAATAATGGCTTTCAATTTTTTTTAATGTAAATGTTGGGTGTTGAAATACCGAAATTTTGCAGAGTATCCCAAAAAACATTATGTGGCAGCTGATAGTTTAAGTCTCAATGCTCAGCAGTCAGGTTTTCCTAGGGTTAAAGCTTCATCATGGGCAATTATAAGAGGAAAGTTATCATCAACCACAGTAACAGAATATTGGCGAATTGTAGAGGAGCTGGTTGTGGAACATTTAACAAATCATTTTTCCTGGGTTCGCGAAGGCAACACTTCTGTCGGATGTACCCTTACGCACTGATTGACTGCCGTTTCCGAGTTATCTTTGGATGGCTTATGACCTCATAAGCTGGTCTTCTCTTGTAGATTGAGAGGTAACTCTGTTTTTTACAGAGTAAATAATGCCCACGTTTAACATAGTTATTAGGGAAATAAATGATAAAATACATAGAACAAAATGAACTAAATATATTAAAAATCTAATTTACTTATGATTTTACTAACTTCTGAAACTTCCATAATGTGTCATTTATGTGAGCCTTTTACTCATATAAGTAATAATAATAATAATAATAATAATAATAATAATAATAATAATAATAATAATAATAATAAACTTTACATGTTATGGATAGGCCAGAACACCTAATCCTTTTACATCTTTAGAATCATACTACAATACAGTGCCTCCCACTACTCCAGGACCGGACGACAGCTTGGTGGAGGGATTGGCAAGATAAATATGTAGAAGTTTATGAGGTTTGGTGTTACATAGGTTCTAGAAGACCATGAATTTGTTCACCACAAACACACACACACACACACACACACACACACACACACACACACACACACACACACACACACACACACACACACACACACACACACACACACACACACACATTCATAGATACACATTTCGAAGCAGTTCATCACACTGCCTCGGAAGGTAATTTGCTGCTTCCGATGCACAAAGATGGATTGAGTGACAGATGCAATTGCATATTGTAAAGCCTGGTACAAAGGTAGTTCTTCATAATGTTTGCAGCACCATCTGCAGATTTTCATGTGGGATCCTATGGAATTTCAAATTTGTGCTGTATCAAATTGTATATTTTCTCCAGTGTATCTATTATAATTTTCAAGTATGTGTTATTTACTTACCAATGACAATTGAAAATTTGTTGAATCTTGTGTTTTGAAGCAAGGTCTTCAATTACTGATTTAACAAGTGGATTCATGACCTCGTAGAATCTGGTCATTTTAATATTTAATGACTGGGAGTCTGGATATAACTCCTTTGTAACTCGACCTGTGGCTTTACCAGCATAAATGGCATTTTGTGGTCGGGCAAAAAAAAAAAAAAAAAAAAAAAAAAAAAAAAAAAATATATATATATATATATATTTATATATATATATATATATATATATATATATATATTTTATATATATATATATATATATATATATATATATATATATATATATATATATATATTGTGGCAAATCCTGCATCACTGATGGATGAATGTCTCTTCAGGGTGGACATAAATGCCCCCGATGCGGTCCTGCAGAGGGTGCAGAAGGCTCACGTGTACAGAACTTCACTATCGACAAAGGAATGATGCAAATACACCATCTAAAAAAAAAAAAAAAAAAAAAAAAAAAAAAAAAACGTAGAATGCCTGGTAACAAAAGTGGCCTTCATATGAAATACTTTTGTATTTGCTTAAAGTTGTAGCCGAGGACTTTGATAATCATAGAAAATCTTACATGAATAACTTAAATTATTGATATCATAA
>NC_051402.1:14183855-14186355 GCF_015228065.2 Penaeus monodon
CTGCCTCGTTTTCACCTCGGATTTCCCATATGACATGACGACGTCATATGCCATCGGACATATTTTCTTTCTTGTTTAGCATATATTAGGAATAACCGTGATATGAATATTCAAGAATTCATTGTGGTTCATTATCATCAAATATACGATTTCGTGTTTTTTTAATTTCTAGATGAGTCTTCTTTCTTGAAAGCACTCAAGTTCCGGATGAACAAACGGGAAATAAGTATTTCCATAGTAAACATATTAAGATTATGTATCAAAGCTTTTTCATGCACTGACAAATACAAGGGAAATATAAATTGCATGCGTATCAGATAAAAGTAGAGAGCGAGATTGGATTCCTATTTTCTCAGAATGAGCAAGGTTAATCTTTCAATATATCCGATATAATACAACACAGGTATTGGGGGTAGGTTTTTAGATTTGTTTTTCACCCTCTTGGAACCACTCGGCTAGTAGTTGCTCGAGTTGAAACAAGCAAACATGTATTTTCTCGCTCAGCTGATCGAATGCGACTCCAGAGAAACGCCACGACTTACGGAATAATAATAGCGAAAATTATGGTCAGATTTTAGCACAAGATAAAAAGCATTCAGAATAATCGAGAAGAATTATACATATTGTTTAGCTACTCATCACCAAATATTGACTTCGTATTTCTATAAACATTGCACACACACACACAAACACACACACACACACACACACACACACACACACACACACACACACACACACACACACACACACACACACACACACACACACACACACACATACACACACACACACACACACACACACACACACACACACACACACACTGAAAATAACTACATATTCATTTTAACCCTACTGCGGTTTTGCGTTCAGCTAATGTTTTATATTGAAAAACATAATGCAGCATGCTTTTTGTTTTTATTGAATCAGTGTTTTAATGTTTGGTTCAGGCAAAAAAAACGGCCCCACCATTGGTTCGATGAGCCGTTGCTTGATGGTGCAACTACGAAATTCTATTTAAAAAGCGAACTCGAAGAATTTTATTTGATACATCTGCCATTCGTAGATTTTTAAAGCATGTAGCATTTTCAAGTTTCAAGAAATATGTAGCTATAATTGATACCTGTTTTGTTGAAAGAAGGGATAAATACCACTTTACCTCCACAAGTGTTGCCATTTCAGTAAACAAACAGTGCCAGGAAATCGCATTTGAAAAATATCCCAAAACAAAGTCAGCGATAGCTAATACTACATGTTTTGCTATCCCTTGTTTGAAGAAATCCAAAGATGATATGTTTTTCGTAGTTTTCAATAACAGATACTAATACACTTGTTGGTCATTTATGTTTTACCAGTCATACGCTTTCTTACAAACAACCTAAGGTTTTCGCCTCATTCATAAAAATACTAGTTACTCTATGTTTGCATCGAAGTGGCTGCCAGATGTACAATAGTGGGAGCCAACAAGTGTACTGAAATATTATACCGCAATTGTAAATATGCACCATATTTTTTCAGTGTGCTTGTGTCTGTGTGTTTAATATATATATGTATATATATATATATATATATATATATATATATATATATATATATATATATATATATATGTATATATGTATATATATGTATATGTGTCTGTTTATGTATATATACATGTATGTATACATATTATTATCATATCATATGATACTACTAATGAAAAAAATAATTATGATGATAATATGTACATATGCGCTTTATATTTCTCAGTTTGTATGTGTGCATATGTATGTATTTACACTGTGTGTCTGTGTATAATGACAGAAGTATCTGAATCTAGGAAATCTCCCAGCGATGCTTACGCCAGATTCTGAAATATGACCTTCTTGATGCCGCAGAGAGCGAGAGAGAGAGAGAGAGAGAGAGTGAATGAGAGGTAGAATGAGAAAGAGAAAGAGAGATAGGTATGCTTATGTTTCCTAATTATTTTAAAGTTAGTTGGTAGATAGCTCTATATATATGTGAAGATAAATAGATAGAAATATATAGTAAGATGTAGACAGATAGAGAGAAAGAGAGAGACAGACAGACAGCGAGAGAGAGAGAGAGAGAGAGAGAGAGAGAGAGAGAGAGAGAGAGAGAGAGAGAGAGAGAGAGAGAGAGAGAGAAGCGCACACCTCCAGATGAGAGACGACGGCTAATATATTGCCAACCTTCCGTCTAGTGATCGGCCAGGGACCTCCCATATTGTGCCTAGTTGCGAGCCTTGCATAATTTCGCAACAATAAACATCAAAGGCAGTCGCGCTTAGCCGGAATATCTCGAAAGCCCCTGGAGGTTTTCGGGAATTTGCACAAGAACACACTTCAGCTTAACGAGAATTTAGGAATGTTGCATGAACTGGGCACAAAGACAGGGTTGGGAAGGCAAGGGAGGCCATATCTTAACTATATATCTCACATGTTCCATTTAGCATTCATAATTCGGGGGACAAACGTATGGCAATGGAGTTAAG
>NC_051402.1:14269202-14271702 GCF_015228065.2 Penaeus monodon
AAGCCAGCTGCAGGTTTTGAATGGGCTCCACGAGGCCCTCTACTCCACGCATCACTATGACAGTCGAAACCGGAGTTCTAGCTCTATCCTGGGGGCAAGGTGTAGTCGTTCAGCGTAACTACCTCCTGCCACGCCAAACACTGGAAGCAGGAATCTTCACCGTGCACCCTCACCAAGCTTCCGTCCCAAGGGCGACACACGCTTACTCTGATCAGGTAGTCAAAGACCCAGCAAAACAGTGCTCGTCCAGATCGGCCACATCACCGGCCAGCCGCTGCACCTGACTGCCCACGCCATATGAGCCTCCTGGCCCCTTGAGCTGCCCACACAATGCCCCGTGACACCACACAGTCTTGTGGGCATCTGGAAGTAACATAGTGGCCAAACATATCAGGCCGCACTAGGGTCTTCTCAGCCAGTGTCCACTGTCAGGTGGCTATGGCTTCCATCTATGAGCCCTCCAAACATGCATCTTGCTGGTTCGATGGCCAGCTTACCACGGCGGGGCCGGGAACCGAGGTCGGCTGGCGGTTTCGGCCCCCTTCTCCAGCATGTCCGAGGTTTCCGCCTGTACACTTCCTTAGCTTAGGAC
This sequence comes from Penaeus monodon, assembly GCF_015228065.2. Lineage (NCBI taxonomy): Eukaryota > Metazoa > Arthropoda > Malacostraca > Decapoda > Penaeidae > Penaeus > Penaeus monodon. The sequence goes on from NC_051402.1 coordinate 14,269,795, forward strand.
ATGCACTCGGATGGTGACCATACCTGCTGCCACAATCCTTGCAGCACTGCGGAAAGCATTCAGAATCGTACGGGTGAGAGGACGGATGTTCTCCGTCCTCTGACACGACACGTCTGTGCCCTTCCTACGCAGCCCCAACCACAAGCCGTGAAAAAGTGCTCGGGCTCACTCCTCAATGCTACCTTCTACCACTTAGCCTTCCGGCCCCCAGAGGTGAATTGGTGGGCTGAGCAGCGGTCATAGGCCACTGGTTGCCTTCAGGAAGCCTCGAACTCCAAGGCCCTCGCCAGCGCCACCTGCAGGTCCTCAGGGTGGCTGCTTAACGTAGAATTTGCAGCTGCGGGTCCTGAAAAGCGTCAACAAAGAAATCGCGGGCCAGACCCACGCATCATCTCTCTGCAGCCGCAGGGGTACGACTCCTTACCAGCGCCTCCACATCCGCGCCAGCTGGGACAGTGTCTCGCACGCTCACGAGTCTGCTTCTTCAAGTGGGCCTGATATACCTCGGCATGGGTGGTGCAAAACGGGTTTCAAAGCTCTGCACGCTGGTGTAAGAGGCATGTGGATGGGGGCAGTCAGATGGCCCCAAAACACTTCCACCGCGGGGCCCCTCAGCGCGGTACCACGCTGAGCGGCCCCTTCTCTTCCTGGCTTCAGCCCTGGGCAGATGCCAGCATTCAAATTGGGCGGACATATGCCTCCCAGGCCACCTTCCCGTAGTACTCAGCTGGCTTACGCCTCACAGAATGTCGGAGACGAGGGGCTGCAGGCGGTGGAGAACGCCGTGCGTGAACTAACACGACCAGGGGGAGGAAAGGGGGGAGGGAGGCAACGAGGCTGTTGACCGGGTCCGAGTTTGCGCACCTATACCAAGGGAGCGGATTCCGATGGGTCCCCCAGCCTCTGCAGCGACCACTGGCTCGACACGATTCTGGCGAGGCCCGGGGGTCCTGCACGGACCACAGGCAGAACCCCAGTAAATTGACACTCTGGCATCGTGCAAGAACCTTGTATGCTTTCTCTGCTTGCAACGTACTAACCTCGTGATGCGCCTTTCTCTTCCTTCCTCCCTCATGCCTGAACCTGCCCTATCAGAGTCTGCACTCCTCCATCAGTTCATCTTACCGCGTTGAGGCTGCGGTTGTACTGCTGAGTTTCCATTCTTCAAGATGCAAGATTGCTTCTGTAGCACCTCAACAAGTTGGCAGAATGTTCCTGCCTTCCTTGCTGCATCGCGGACGAGATGGTGCGCCTGCTCGCGTGCCCTCTGTGCATGCCCTTTCTGCCTTTTGTGCAATTTCCTCACTCATACTGGCCAGCATGGCAGTGATCAGGGCAATCTAGGCTCGTGCTGCACCCACTCGATCGCCTGCTCAGTCATAGCCTCCTCTCCCTCATGGCTGCCGCCATCTTTGGAACGAACATGATAAATCGGCGCGTCATGATTCTAAATATCACAAATCCAACTCCTACAACATTGTTACGACGACCGCCTAGTCTCTCTGCCACCAACACGGGCAAGCAGGCAGACGGCGTGCTGTCCCACAGGGTCAGTGAACACTGTACAGCCCAAGGGCACCGGAGCACCACAGCGTCCCCAGGAAAATCACGAGGGGAGAGAGGAAACGGCCACCGGTGGAGAGACAGGCACGGAAAAAACACAAATGCAGTCTTTTCCTTTATTTACACAAGTTATTACTACCGTACACTTTGCTATAGCCGAAAAACAGGGGTGAAACAGCATGTCCACACGGACACGATGCAGCGGTGAGAACAGGGCACACACAAAGTATAGCAGGTCACAAGGGCACACACGAGGTTTCACAGCAGCAGCCACCCACCCGCGGCGCGCTTGGGGTGTTCTCCGCGCCGCCGCTCACAAGCCAGTTGCGTCATGGGTGACCAGTG
>NC_051402.1:14279202-14286702 GCF_015228065.2 Penaeus monodon
GAGAGACGACAAACCAGAAGGGAAACCGGGTTCACCCCAAGCGTTCAGCCAAAAATCTTGAAGTGTCAGCTGATATTGATCCGACGAGTTCAAGTGATGGGGCAATATTCCTCGGTTTTCACTCAGCGTCACTCCAAGGAAATCTTCAGACGGCCGCTGTCTTCGTCCTTGGCAATGTGATGCTGCTTTGTCTTAGGGATTTTTTAGGGCTTTACATTCCAGGTAAACACACAAACATACACACACTTGTATATATATAGACACATATATATGTATATATATATATCATATATTTATATATGTATATATATATACATTATATATATAGAGATATATATAGAGATTATATATATAGATAGATATATAATATATATATATATATATATATATATATATTATATATAGATATCTATCTATATATATATATAATATATATAATATATGTCTCTTCTTTTAACGGGTAGGTCATGTCTGAGCCGCCGTGGTCACAGGCATTGATACTTAATTGTAGTTTTATGTTGTGTGATGCTTTGGAGTGAGTACGGGTAGGGTCCCCAGTCCTTTCCACGGAGAGGAGTCCGGTGTTACCTTTTTAGGTAATCATTCTCTCTATTTTATCCGGGCGTGGGACCAGGCACTGACTTTTGGGCGGGCTTGGCCACCAGTGGTTAGGGTAGCAATCGAGGTAAAGTTCCTTGCCTAAGGGAAAACAACGAGCGGCGGTGACTTGCAACCCCTCGAAACTCGATTGCCGTCGTGGCAGTCTTGAGTCCGACGCTCTAACCATCTCGGCCACGCGGCTTGACGATCATGGGTTTCATGAATTTCTTAGGCAATTTCGAGCGGTGGTTTGCCATTCGCCTCTCCGCCACGTGTTTTTTTTTTTTTTTTTTTTTTTTTATCAGTTCCCCAAATTCTATTTACCCGGCCGATTTGGGCGGGTTGGCCACCCAGTGGCTAGGCAGGCAATGAGGTGAAGTTCCCTTTGCCCAAGGTAAACAACGCCCGGGCCCCGGTGACTGAACCCTCGAATCAGATTACCGTCGTGACAGTTTTGAGTCCGAGTTTAAACCCACGGGGCCCCCGCTCCCCAATATATAATACATTTTATAATATTAATTTATTAATTAAATATATATATAAATTATTAATATAATATATATTATATATTTATTATATAATATTATATAATGTATATATATAAATATATAAATAAAATAAAATAAATATATAATTATATATTATTTTAATATAATTATATAAAATATATATAATATAATAAATTTTTAATATATATAATAATATTATATATAATTTGCACACAAAAACATACACACACACACAACCACACACAACACACACACAAAAAACACACACAAACAAAAAACCACACCCCCACAACACACACACACACACCACACAAATATATATATATATTATATATATTTTATATTTTTTAAAAATTATATATATATATAATATTATATATATATGATGTATTAATATATATATAAATATATATATTATTATATATATAATATATACATATATTTATATTTTATATAATTATATATATATATTATATTATAAGTAAAATTAAATATATATTATATATAAAATTATTATATAATATATAATTTATATTTATTTTGTAATTGTTGTAGTAGTAATAATATATATATATTATATATTTTTAATTATTTTAAAATTATATATTAATATAAATTATATATATATACATATATGGTTGTGGTGTTATATTTTTAATAATATATTAATATAATATATATATATATATAAATTTTATATTTTATATTTATATTATAATATTATAATTTTATATTAAAATTTATATATATATATATAATTATAATATATTATATTATATTTATATTATATATATTTAATTTTTTTTACGCAAACACCCACACACGCGTAAATATATTTATATTTTAAAATATAATATATAAAATATATATAATATAATATATATAAATTTATTAATATATATATATATATATTATATATATTATATATATATATATTATTAATATATTATAATATACGCAAAACACACACACGCGTAAATAATTTAATATATATATATATATATATATTATATATTATATATTTTTAAATATATAATATTATAATATATTATATATATATATATATGAAATTTTATTATATACAAGGGAAAAAACCCCCACACCACATACTATAGGTTGTTTATATATATAGTTTTTTATTATATATAATAATATATATATTATTATATAATTAATAAAATATAATTTTATAATATATATTGTGTGTGTGTGTGTGTGTGGGGTGTGTGTGTGGTGTGGGGTGTGGTGTGTTGTACCACACACATACATGTATATTATAATATATAATATATAAAATTTAATATTATTAAATAATATAATATATTATAAAATAATTTATAAAATAAAATTTATATGTATAATATACATATATCATAATAAATATTATATATATATTATAAAAATTTTAATAAATTATATTATATAATATTAATTTTATATATATATATTTACTATATTATATTATATATATTTATATATTATATAATATATATATATATTTTTATATATATATAATATTATTATAATCTGTGTGTGTGTTTTTTGCGCGGTCTTTATTTATGTATGGTGTGCACATTTTTTGATTATGCATATTTTTAATTTTATATATTTTATTTTATAAAATTATTTATAATATATTTTAATCATATAAAAATTATTTTTATATTATATATTTATATTTTATTATATATATTAATTATATATATATATTTTTAATATATTGGTGTGGTGGTTGTGTGTGTGTGTGTATGTGTGTGGGGGGTGTGTGTGTTGTGGGTGTGTGTATGGGTGGTGTTTTTGGTTTGTTTTTAAAACCATGTTTGAATATAGATACAGCATATAAAAATAAAATAATATTATTATATATTTTAATATATATATATAATATATATATATATATATAGTATAAAATATTTTGCGTGTGTATGTGTCTGGTGGGGTGTCTCTGGTAAATTTTAAGCGATGTAAAGTTTATGTAGGGGGAAAAATACTGACATTTAAAATATCCATCATTCCTTCTAAATTTATGTCTCTCGACCTTGATTACCATATTTGTTCCCAAATCATATTTTCTGTTGTGGCCCACCCCCGGGGTTTTGGCCCCTCAAAGGGAAAACCCTTTCCCTATTTGTTTTACTTGAAGTTTTAATGATTTCGTGGCTTTAATAAGACTCATGGGATAGCCTTCCGTGCATCGGTCATAGAAGCATAACCCAAATTTACCTTTTTTCTACAGCCACGTAGAAATAAACAGAGAGATGGATAAATATATAGTTAGATGGGTGTAAATATAGAAATACACATGTATAGATATAGCTGAGTAGATAAGTATAGATATAGACTCATATGTATAGCCATATAAATATTCCAAATACAATACAACAAAAAACAACGCACTACAGAAACTACACTAGCATGGCAATACGTTTCATGTTACACCATCCATACATATATATGCAAGAATAATCTTTCTTTGTCCCTCGTTCGCAGTCAGCTCTCATATATCAGGCCATATTCCCTGTAGATCAAATGTCAGCTCTCTTTCTGCCTCTGTTCACCGGCACAAAAATAAAAGAATCGTTGTGCCATTGGGGACTCCTCTCTTTCTGTAGGAAAATGCACATATATATCCATATATGTATTTATAACACGTAATGAATTTGTATTAATATTTTGTATACTATCTATGATTATTTATGTATATTTTTATAATATATAATAATAATATTTATATAAAAAACTTTTTTTAAAAAAGGAATATATAAAAGTATACAACATATATATGCATAAAGGGTAAAACCTCTTCGTGTATACTAGAAAAAAAAACCCCAAAATACGAAAATTAGATTTAAAAAAAGGGGCTTAATTTTTCGAAATCCAACTGGACCCCCTGGTACAATCCATACAACATAAAAAATATAAAATAATATTATTATATATAATATAATATAAAATTATATATATAATATATATATTAAAATATATAATATTCTATTAATATGTAATGCATACACATCTCTCCCCTTTTCCCCTCTCTCTCTCTGTATAATTAAATATTATATAAAATATATAATATATATAAATAATAATATATATAACTATATATATATTTATAATGATATAATATACATATACTATATATTATATATAATATATATATATAATATTATTAATAAATTATATATAAAAAATTTTTATATATATATAATACAGAGGAGAAGAGTAAGTTGCGGAATTATTTTCAGTACTCTTGCTGGGGCCCCCCTGAAAAATCTGGCAACAACACGATGTAAATTAAAAAAAAGTATTTTTTTTGAATGAGCAAACCCTGGGCATTTTGTAAAAAGGGGGTGTGTTTGGTAGAGCATTAATGAAACTACGTAAGCCATTGTATCTTTCGTTTTCTTCAAATAAGATATAACAAAACAGGTAGTGTTAGCTATCATTGACTTTGTAGTGGAATATTTTTCAAATGCGATTTCCGGTGACTGCATATTTTTAAATTAAATTTAATTAAAAAGGAATTTTTTTTCGCTGATATTTTCGTAGCTGCATCATCTAGCACCGGCTAATCTAGCAAATGGAGTGACTTTTTTTCTAAAACACTGATTCAATAATAAAAAAGCATGCTACATTTTATTTTCATGATAGAACATTAGGTGAACTCAGATCGAGGTAGGGCTCCAAAAATATTAGTTTTTTCATGTGTGTTGTGTCTGGTGTGTGTTGTTTGTGGTGTGTGTGTTGTGGGGGGTGTGGTGTGTTTTGGTGTGGTGGTGTGTGTGGTGTGTGAAATGTTTATAGAAATACGAAGTCAAATTGGTGGAGTACAAACAATATTTATAATTGATCTCGATTTTTCTGAATGCTTCTTATTTGTGCAAAAATCGCCCAAAAATTTTCGTTATTTTTATTCCGTAAGGGGGGTTTTCTCGAAGAGTCGCATTCGATAATGATCGAAAAAATACTGTTTGATTTTTTTCCCACTCGAGCAATTATAGCCGAGTTTTCCCAAGGGGGGTAAATAACAAGTCTAAAAAACTTATCCCAAACAGTGTGTAATATTGATGTCGTGAAAAAAAAATCTTGCTCATTCTGATAAAAGGAATTTAATCTCGCGCTCTATTTTTATTGACAATAGCAACTCTTTTTCCTTTATTTGTCAGTGTATGTAAAGGTTTGATACATAATCCTAATGCGTTTATGATAGAAATACTTAATTTCTGGGTTTTGTATAAAAGTTCCGAAACACTTTTTTTTTCCCGGGGGCCCATCTGAAAAAAAAAAACACTAAATGTATTTTGATTTTTTTGAAATTTAATTCCTGAGTTTTCTTTTCGAGGAAAAAATTTTACCTTTTAAAAAAAGATGAAAAATGTCCGAGGGTATATATCAAAATGTATTGGGAAATCCAGGTGAAAACGAGGCTGTAAAGCTGCCCCTTTTTTTTTTAAGTAATGCAAAGAACGAAATTCCAAATAGAGATCCAGGTATCTCCCGCTCGAGGCGAAGGGCATCCTGAACGACGACCCTCGGTCCGGATGCCCTGTCACCAATGCAGCTAAGATTCAAAATAAGACCTACAGCTCCCGCTAACAAGCCGCACGGTGAAGAAAACGACCACATGCAGATGGGTTTCAACACAGAACATTATCAAAGAGAGGTTGAACAAACGACTTGTAAACATCCCCTCCATTCGCCAGTCGTGTTTTAAAGGCAACGGGAAGCTTCATTGCTGGATGAGAAATAACAAAAGTAAATATCATTATCATTTTCAATTTGTTCAAAGGCTTAGTTCAAAATTTGAGAAAGATATATGTTTATGCATGATAGTGCCCTATATGTCATATTTTATGTTCTGATATCATTTACTTTTCAGATGTGACAGACGACATATCTATGAAAGGGCGAGGAGAAGCCACGTGACTAATAATAAATGGGTAGATTTTGAACTCGCCGAAAAAAGGAAGGAAGATTCAGTTTAGACAAGTATTTTGAAATTATTAGAATAAATATTCCTCCGATCAGCACATTGCTATCCTTTGGCCCTTCCCAGAAACAACAATATCCGTGCAGGATAACTGCCCAATAAAAATATCTGGGGCAGTTTTTTGGGTTTCGATAAAAACCACATGTAAATCCTCCCGCGGAGAAGCAAAGCATGTAACTCAAACCCGATGAAAAAATATTTGGGCGAATATTGTCAGTGTTTGAGGAACCGCTAATGAAAGATCCTCCCAATAGCTAATAGGTCATGCTAAAAGGGAATGGAAAGTATTAGCAGGATACCGTGACTTCACCTAAGCACGAGATTAGACAAGGTTTCAAATAACGATAGATTGTTAATGGTCTTTTTTTCTACAATTATTACCATTTTTCATTTTACAATTAATCCGATAGTAAAAATATTAGTAAGGCTCCTACCAACTATTCGATTTACTGAATCCCCCGGCAAAGAAAGAAAGAAAGAAAGAAAAAGAAAGAAAGAAAGAAAAAAAAAAAAAAAAAAAAAAAAAAAAAAAAAAAAATATAATATTATATATATATATATAATATATATATATATTTATATATATATATTAATTATTTTTGCATAACATTTTTTTTCTCCCAAAAAAACTAAGTTTGGCATTTTCGCGAGAAGGGGTTAAAACAGTTTTTTTAACTAAAAAACCCAATGATTTAAAAAAAATTCAGGGTTCTAAAATGAAAAACGCTTTTTTCTGTTTATGAATCGGGGGGTTACGAAAAAAAGCCAGTCAGTTTATAAGGATAATATATGAAAAGTACGTCATTTTATATCTACACCTACGCATATACTGTAAATGGATTGCTTTAACAAACACAAGGAAAAAAGACGGAATAAATGACAAATATAAGTATAGCGCGAGATAAACAATATACTTTATTAGAATGAACAAGATTTTTTTCCCCCAAGATACTAGATATTGGGAGTAAGTTCTTAGACTTTTTATATTTACCCTCTTTGGAACGACCCAGTGTATTTCCGATTGAAAAAAAAAAACATGCTTTTCTTCCCGGGCTGTTCGAATTGGATGAACCCCTCAGAAAAAACGCCCGACTAGGGAAAAATAATAACAAAAACTATTGTGAGATTTTAACTTCACAACCGAATTATGCTTAATGTTTTTTTAGCTATCACAAAGAGAAGCCCGCGCACACACACACACACACACAAACAAAACCAAAACCACACTGATAAAGCGGTTTTGGGCGTCAAAATTATATTCTGTAATGAAGAATATGCAGCATGTTTTGTTTATAATAAAATTTTTGGTACGAAAAAGACCCCTTTCAGAGCGATTACCCGCTACTAGTGGGTAGCCAGCCCCCATGAGAAGCATTTTAAAAGGTATCTACGATTTTGCTA
>NC_051402.1:14291702-14302968 GCF_015228065.2 Penaeus monodon
AATATTGATAATAAAAAATAAAAATGATAATAAAAAAAATAAAATAAAAAATAATTTTTTATTTTTATTTTTATCTTTTTTTATTTTTTTATGACAAAATAATGTAAAAATAAAAATAAAAAAATAAGATAACATTAATAATAATAATAATAATAAGATAACAATAATAATAATAATAATAATAACAATGATAATGTTAATGATGATGATGATGATGATGATGATAATAGCAATAATAATGATAATAATAATAAAGTGCATTATGCCACTGTTGATTAGCAATTACTCCACTTGATCAGGAACAGTTGATTAGCCTGATATGTCACACGACATCTGGATCTTGGTAATGGTTCATTTAGTACTGTAATTAGTGTTATTATTATCAGGATTCTGTCTGTGTATGTGTTGCGGAAGATGGGTACACACACACACACATACACACACACACAAACACACACACACACACACAAACCACACAACACACAACCACACAAATCGTCATTAGAGAGTTTTTAGCGTATAAGCCTTTTTTTTTTGTAAATACGAGTATCCTTTTCACCGCTTCCCTGCACGTTTTCCTTAACGTGAGGAAAAATATATATACTTATGTGAAATACGTGTGTCTATGTTGACTAAACGAGAGAGACAAAAAAAGAGAAAGGATGAATCTCATATCAATATTGCTACTCATAATGGTGAATAGGATGATTATGGTGATAATATTTGTAATAATATCTCAATTAATGATGATAAGGAAAACAGTGATAAAAGTAACCACAATCATCATCCTCATTATCATCATCATGACAATGATCATCATAACGATAATAAGGATGACAATGTTAACAATAATGGTACTACTACTACTACTTGAGATAAATAATAATGATTATCATTATCGTTATTATTAATGATATTAAGATAAAGATAGTAATAAGGATAATGATGACAATAATGATGTTCATAATAATGATGACAGTAGTTATAATAATAATAATAATAATAATAATAGTGATGATAATAATAATAATAATTGTAACAATAATAACGATAATATAGTAATAACAATAAATAGCAATAATAATAGTCATGGATATAATAATAATAATAACAATGATAATGATAATGACGATGCTAATACTGCTAATAGTATTATTGATAATAAAAGTAATAATGATAATAAGGGAAATAATAATAATAATTATTATTATTATTATTATAAAATAATAGTAATAATTAAAATAATAATAATAATGATAATTATAATAATGATAATAATAAATAATAATAATAAAAAATAATAATAATGATAATTAAAGATGATGATGATGTATGAGACGAGATGAATGATGATGATGATTATAGCAATAATAATGATAATAATAATAAACTGCATTATGCCACTGTTAATTACCAATTACTCCACTTGATCAGGAACAGTTGATTAGCCTGATATGTCACACGCTATCTGGATCTTGGTAATGGTATTGTTATTATTATCAGGATTCTGTCTGTGTATGTGTTGCAGAAGAGGGGTACACACACACACACACACACACACACACACACACACACAAACACACAAACCACACAAACGTCATTAGAAGAGTTTTTACGCAGTATAGCCTTTTCTTTTTGTAAATACGAGTATCTTTTTCATCGCTTCCCTGGACGTTTTCCTTAACGTGAGGAAAAAAATTTATACTTATGTGAAATACGTGTGTCTATGTTGACTAAACGAGAGAGAAAAAAAGAGGAAGGATAAATCTCATATCAATATTGCTACTCATAATGGTGATAGGAGATTTTGTAATATTTTTAAAAATATCCAGTTTAAGATGATAAGAAAAAAGATAAAAATAAACCAACATCACCCCATTTCATCACATGACAATTATCATCATAACGATAATAAGGATGACAATGTTAACAATAATGGTACTACTACTACTACTTGAGCTAAATAATAATGATTATTATTATCGTTATTATTAATGATATCAAAATAAAAATAGTAAAAAGGATGATGATAACAATAATGATGTTCATAATAATGATGACAATAGTTGTAATAATAATAATAATGATAATAATAATAATGATAATAATAATAATAATAATAAGGGAAAAAATAAAGATAAAATGATAATGATAAAATAAAGAAAAACAACAACAAAAACAAACAAAAAATAATATCAGTAGCAATAATGATAATAATAATTGTAACAATAATAACGATAATATAGTAATAACAATAAATAGCAATAATAATAGTGTTGAAGATAATAATAATAACAATGATAACGATAATGATAATGCTGATGCCAATACTGCTAATATTAATATTGATAATATTAAAAGTAATAATAATAATAACAGAAATAATAATAATAATAATAAAAATAAAATTTTTTTTTTTTTAAAAATAAAGATGATGTGATAATAATAATAATAAGAATAAAATAATAATATAAAAAAAAATGATAATAAAAGATAAAAGAAATAATGATAATAATAATAATAATAAAAATGATGATGATGATGATAGCAATAATAATTATAATAATAATAAACTGCCTTATGCCATCTGGATCTTGGTAATGGTTCATTTAGTACTGCAATCAGTATTATTATCAGGATTCTTCCGGGAGTGTTGCGAAGAGGGGGATACACCACAACACCACCCACACCACACACAAACACACACACACACAATCGCCATTAGAAGAGTTTTTTACGCAGTATAGCCTTTTCTTTTTGTAAATACGAGTATCTTTTTCATTGCTTCCCTGCACGTTTTCCTTAACGTGAGGAAAAATAGGTATACTTATTAAATGTATACTTATTAAATAAGAGTGTCTATGTTGACCAAATGAGAGAGAGAAAAAAAAAGAAGAAGGATAAAAACTCATATCAAAATTTTACCCAAAAGGTGAAAAAGGATATTAGGTGATAAAATTTTTAAAATTTCAATAATGAGATAAAGGAAAAAAAGTGATAAAAATAACCCAATCATCACTCCATTTTCATCATGAAATTTTTTTAAAAACGATAATAAGGGTGACAATATTAACAATAATGGTACTACTACTAAAACTTGAGATTAATAATAATGATTATTATTATCGTTATTATTAATGATATTAAAATAAAGATAGTAATAATGATAATGATAACAATAATGATGTTCATAATAATGATGATAATAGTTGTAATAATAATAATAAATGATAATAATAATAATAATAATAGTGATGAAAATAAGTATGATAATAATAATTGTAACAATAATAACGATAATATAGTAATGAAAATAAATAGCAATAATAATAGTCATGAATATAATAATAAAAATATAATGAAAAAGACGTGCAATATGAATAGTAAAATTGATAATAAAAAAAAAATAATGATGATAACGAAATAAAAATAATTTTATTATTTTTACTATTATTTTTTTATTATTATTATTATTTTAAAAATAATAATAATAATAAAAAAAATATAAAGAAATAATAATAAATATTAAAAAAAAAAATAATAAAAATAATCAAAAAATTTTTAAGGTTTTTGATGATGAGAGATGTGATGCATTAATAAAGTAATTTTTAATAAAAATGCATTTGCCCTGTAGTTTGCAATTTCTCACTTGATCAGGGAAAAAGGATAAGGCGATTGTCACACGCCCTGGATCTTGGGGAATGGTTCATTTTGTATCAAACAGTGTTATTATTATCAGGATTCTGTCTGTGTATGTGTTGCAAATGAGGGGTACACACACACGCGCGCGCGCGCACACACACACACACATACACACACAATCGCCATTAGAAGAGTTTTTACGCAGTATAGCCTTTTCTTTTTGTAAATACGAGTATCTTTTTCATCGCTTCCCTGCACGTTTTCCTTAACGTGAGGAAAAATACGTATACTTATGTGAAATACGTGTGTCTATGTTGACTAAACGAGAGAGAGAAAAAAAAGAGAAAGGATAAATCTTATATCAATATTGCTACTCATATAAAAGTTATGGTGTTAATATTTTAAAATATCTCAATAATGATGATAAGGAAAACAGTGATAAAAGTAACCACAATCATCATCCTCATTATCATCATCATGACAATGATCATCATAACGATAATAAGGATGACAATAGTTGTAATAATAATAATAATAATAATAATAATAATAATAATAAAAGTGATGATAATATTAATGATAATAATAATTGTAACAATAATAACGATAATATAGTAATAATAAATAGCAATAATAACAGTCATGAATATAATAAAAATAATAATTATTATTATTATTATTATTATGACAAAATAATAGTCATAATAATAGTAATAATAATAATAATAATAATAATAATAATAATAATAATAATAATAATTTAATTTAAAAAATAAAATAAAGTAAAAAAAAAAATAATAATAAAAAATAAAAATAACAATGAAAATGTTTAAGGGTGATGATGATGATGATGTGATGAAATAGCAATAAAAGGATAATAAAAATAAACGCATTATCCCGTGGGGGGTTAGCAAATTTCCCCTTGATCAGGGGAAAAGTTGATTAGCCCCGATAGTACCGCCATCTGGATCTTGGTAATGGCTCATTTAGTACTGCAATTAGTGTTATTATTATCAGGATTCTGTCTGTGTATGTGTTGCAGAAGAGGGGCACACACACACACACACACACACACACACACACACAACACACACCAAAAAACAAACCTAAACACCAATCGCCTTAAAGAGGTTTTACGCATTATAGCCTTTTCTTTTTTTTTTAATACGAGTATCATTTTTAATTTTTACCCTTTAAAGGGAAAGGATGATTATGGTAAAAATATTTTTTTTTCAAAATCTCAATAATGATAAGGAAAACAGTGATAAAAGTAACCACAATCATCATCCTCATTATCATCATGACAGTGATCATCATAACGATAATAAGGATGACAATATTAACAATAATGGTACTACTACTACTACTTGAGATAAATAATAATTATTATTATTATCGTTATTATTAATGATAGAAAAATAAAGATAGTAATAAGGATAATGATAACAATAGTTATGTTCATAATGATGATGACAATAGTTGTAAAAATAATAATAATAATAATAATAATAATAACAATAGTGATGGTAATAATAATGATAATAATAATTGTAACAATAATAACGGTAATATAGTAATAGCAATAATAATAGTGATGAATATAATGATAATAATAACAATGATATTGATAATGGCGATGCTAATACTGCTAATAGTAATATTGATAATAATAAAAGTAATAATGATAATAACAAATAATAAAAATAATAATATAATTATTATTATTATTATTATCATTATTATTATCACTATTATGATAAAATAATAATAACAATAATGATAATAATAATAATAATAATAACAATGATAATGTTAATGATGATGATGATGATAATAGCAAAAAAAAATGAAAAATAATAAACGCTTATGCCCTGTTGATTTGGGAAATTTCTCCACGATCCGGAAAAAGTTTATTAGCCTGAAAAACACACGCCATTGGTCTTGGGAAAGTTTATTTTGTCTGTAATTAGTGTTATTATTATCAGGATTCTGTCTGTGTATGTGTTGCAGAAGAGGGGGGACACACACAAACACACATACACACACACACACACAAAACCAACACACACAAACACACGCACGCATAAACCAAAACAAAAACACACAAACACACACAAACACACACACACACAAACACACACACACACACAATCGCCATTAGAAGAGTTTTTACGCAGTGTAGCATTTTCTTTTTGTAAATACGAGTATCATTTTCATCGCTTCCTTGCACATTTTCCCTAACGTGAGGAAAAAAAATGTATACTTATTAAATGTATACTTATTAAATGTATACTTATTGAATATGTGTGTCTATGTTGACTAAACGAGAGAGAGAAAAAAAAAGAGAAAGGATAAATCTTATATCAATATTGCTACTCATAATGGTGAATAGGATGATTATGGTGATAATATTTGTAATAATATCTCAATTAATGATGATGAGGAAAACAGTGATAAAAGTAACCACAATCATCAACCTCATTATCATCATCATGACAATATTAACATAATGGTACTACTACTACTACTTGAGATAAATAATAATGATTATAGTTATCGTTATTATTAATGATATTAAAATAAAGATAGTAATAAGGATAATGATAACAATAATGATGTTCATAATAATGATGACAATAGTTGTAATAATAATAATAATGATTATACTAATGATAATAATAATAATAATAATATTAATAATAGATGGTGTAATATAAAATTTAAAAAAATAATAATAATTAAATAATAATAATAATAACAATAATATTAATATTTATAAAAAATATTAATAAAATAAAACAATAAAAATAAAAATAATGATAATAACAATGATAAGGATAATCATCTTTATAATGTATAGCAGCAATAACAACACAACAATAATATAAATCATAATAATAAAAAACAATAATAATGATAATAACAATAATGATAATAATAATAACAATAACAACAACAACAATACAAATCATTGTAAAACATTAGCAAAATAACAAACTAAAAGAAAATGAGAAAATGAATTATGATCGCCTTGGGCCAATAATGCAAGATAGATAAAGCACATCGGGAAAACAAGACGTTCGGATAAATTATTCATAGCAGAGCAACACACAGCGACCACATCCACCCACCAGGGAAATTAGTGGGGCAGCCAGTGTACTCAACCAAGCCGAAAGCGTTGCGAAAACCTACTGCTATTCGCCGGGGAGAGATATACAGATACTTTCATCGTGAGCATTGTGAGTTTCGCGGTGTAGTTGTCGGAAGGAAATTTTAAGTGTGTGTGTGTGGGTGGGGTGGGTGTGTTTTCTCTAATATAATATTGTGTGTGTGGTAATGTTTTTTTTGTGTGTTTTTCATATACATATATTGTGGTGTGTGTGTGTGTGTGTGTGTGTGTGTGTGTGGTGGTGTTGTGTGTGTGTGGGGGGGTGTTGTGTGTTGTGTGTGCAAATATATTTATGTGTTTTATGAAAAAAAGGTCACAAACTGCCTCCCCCACCCCATTTGCCCCCCGCGTTTTATATATATGCTGACGATCTATTTTTATTTTTAAAAACGATACAAAATTCAAAATTTTTTCGATTATTTATTTTACCCTTACTATTACTGAATAAGAAAATGTACTAAAAAAACACATAATATAAACTATCTCACATATTGACAATGAGATATCGGATATAGCTAGAATCATTATTATTTGCATGGTTTACTCAATATTTCATAATTACTAGAAGTAAAATAAAAATTCGCCGCTTTTATTTATGTTACTGAAGAGTTCCTTCTCATTAACAGCTGTCAGAATACTCACGGGTAACAGTCAATTTCATTTTTCATTTTCAAAAAGCTAAATGGAAATTTCTCTACCTGCCGTATAAATACCTTGATTATTAACATGATATTATATTATTAGGTAATAAAGTTATCAATAAAATAACCCTACAAATAATACAAATAAACAACTATCGCTTCTGTTACTACTTTATTACTTCCATTCCTACAACTATTTCTACTACTACTTGTAGTACTATTGTTATTATTACTACTGCTACTACTACTATTATTATATTACTATTGCTAATGATAATAATAATATTAATCATAATGAAAATAGTATCACTAATAGCAAAACCTACTCATAATCATTATTATCAACAACAACACACCATCTTTACAGCTTCATGTTGTGTCGCCGCTCTATATGTCTGCAGAAATGCCTGCACTATCCCCGAGAGAATTATGTGGAACAAAAGTACCCTTCAGCTACAAACATGCTAGAAAAAGTTTGACGATGCACACTACGCATGTCATAGATATTCTTTCCCATTAAGTTAATGACCAAGGCATTTTCCTCTAGTCCTTGGTCGCACACTTTCATGGTCTTGGGGACAATACTCTCGGCGTGATTTTGTAGATCTGTTGTTGGCCCTATTTAATCATTTATTATATATTATGTCCCCAGTGTCTAACATCTTTTTTATAGTTTTTATTAGCCACACAAATTTATTTCTCACACAGATTTAACTCATCAAATTTGTATCATTTAGTTGAGATAAGCACGAGGAAAAGTTAACTAACTTGGAAATTTTTTAAATATTATATAGCCAAAATGCAAAGCCAATCACATAAAATATGCCAATAATACATCTGATTCCTCTATACAATAATATAATAACTATACCACCTTGAATATCCATCTTTTACTTTTCACAAGTAGCTCGCAACTTTACTCAGAATACTAACATGCAAACAAAAATGTAATTTCAATTTAAGCAAGCTGTTATTAATTATAAAATTAGAACAGACAATGTTAATACTTAAAATAATTATAAGTAATAAGTAAAAAAAAATCGCATGCAATTACTGAAATCATAGAAAATATTATTTAGTAAACAAATTGAATTACTAGTAAATAGTGAAATTAACTTTAAGCAAGATGAGATACTTAAACCAAAACAAATGAAATCAAGTTAATGTCAAAATAATTTTAAGTCAAAACTTAAGATTATCTCCATTAGAGAGTTACTGTGTACATGTCAAAAAAATACTCAGAAAAGTATCGTATAGAGACAAGATACTTAATAAAGCGATTATAACGTTATTTTAATATCATTATGCAGTAACTAAACCAGACAAACACTTATTCTAGAAGAAAAAACAACAACTTAATATATACATCATTCAAGCTCAAAATTATTCTTCAATGGAAATTAATAATCATCTTTATTAAATCACACTTTCTGAGATCCCTTAAAAGTAATTCATGAATTTCTTACTTTCTAGACTAACTTAATATACCCTTACACTTAAAAATCAGATCTCTATTTATTAAATTATATCTTTCATACTGGCGTAAAACTTGAAAATCAAATTTATAATTAATCCATTTTATAATGCTTACTTCCAAAATCAACTTAATCAACTATATTACTTAGTCCATTATATATCCACTCATAAATCTAGAAAAAATCCCTAATCCTACTTAATCCACAATATCCATAGCACATTCCCGTCCACTCTGTTCCATCAAGAGAAGGCACTAAATCACACCAACCGGGCTTCCCAAGTTTTGCCACAAAAATGACATGGCTACTGAATGCTACTCCGACCTCTAGCCCGCCAATTGTCTGTCACTGAGCATCTTTTATTCCCGATATGGGAGTCCATCCGGTCACTCCCTAAACGGTTATCGTGAATGTAACATAATCTATTTTCGCTAATTCCATACTCGCATCAGGACTTTCCTGTGTCCCAGCAGATTTTCAGCACTGTATTTATTTTCTTGTTCCCAGACTGGTACATTATGATATATACTGTTTTCAATTAGAACTGTCTGTTATTTTCGCACTCGTGATTTCTTTTTTGCTTCTGTTGGTCTACCACGTGGTGTCACGTTGTCCCGAGATGTTTTCAACATTTCAAGTCAAGGTGCGCCTCTTTTGCATCTGCGTCTTGTCCTGTTGACCGTGTTTTTTGTATGGAATCCGCTGGAGTTCTCGTGATGCTATTCTTTTTATGATGTCTTGTCCCGGCCTGTTTGCCTCGCCCCTTCATGTGGCATCCGCTTTGCCTTCGTGTTGCTCACGTGATAATGCCCTCGTGTGTCTACGACAGATTTATTGTAGTGTTAATTTAAGTAAAGGATTAGTAAAAGGCTTAAGTTATTTGCGAGAAATAATGTTATTAAAAAGAGAAGAAAATTCCAATAGGTGTTGGTTTAAAATTAATGATTAACATTTTTGAAATTATTAACGTCAGTACTTGTATCTTTCAGCCTGCTGTTAATGATATCAAACATTATCATTTCTAATGTGATTTTGTTTGCGTGTGTTTGTTATACTAATACACACCGACAATTTCCGTATATCCTAGGCATTTTATTTGACCCTCTTTTCTTGTAGGTTATTGTGTACATATTTTAAATGATTTACGTAAATCATAGAAAATGTTATATTCTTGAAAGATGATTATATACTTGATTATATACATTTAGAAAAAAAAATAATAGCCAGCTACCCACCTCCCCTTATCCAGCACACTCTCTAACCACAGCCAATCATTCAGGGAGAAAGAGACGGGTTATTTCGTGTAACTATGTAGTATAGTTCGCCGGTAAATTTCAACTACTATTTACGTACCGTGGTTAAATAGTTTCTAATTAATTTAATGGATATTTCGCTGCCGGGGTTGAAGACCCGAATGTCTTCATGATCATTCTGGATCTTTATCATCACCGCTGCCGAGGTGGGCTTTCCTTTAACTGTAGATACTTGTGTCATTATTACTGTCATCATCATGATTATTTTTATTGTTACTATTGTATTCATATAATTATCGTTATTGTTAATATTGTGATTATCATTATCATCATAATCATTATTATTATCGTTATATATAGATATAATAATTATTATCATCGTTATATATTGTTAGAATCATCATTGTCATCATCCTCACATATTTATTTGTCTATCTACTTCAATCACTATGAATAAAGCTTTAAATCTATCGATATATCTTTCTATCTCTCAATCCATATATCTATCCGGAAAGATGAAAAAGAAAGACAAAAAAAAAAAAATCTTCATGTAATACATAATCACCTTTAAACCAAGTTTGACTTCCTTCCAAAATATCTTGACGGATGAGACACGATAGCAACTTTGAACCAACGCAATCTTTCAACCGAGCAAGTTGAGAGTGACGGCCATAACTAAAGATCTCGTTATGAGTAAAAATGCAGCGCCGTCACCCTCGATCAATTTCTTCTTTCTTCTTCCCTCACGTCCAATTTATTTCTTTAATATCTTTCTTGGAGTTTCCCCGAAACCCGTGTGCATTATAATGAAGATGAATCGTGCAGATGAATGCACCCTGAAGCGTCTGCCTTAGAAAAAAAGTCGCGATAGGTTATTCAACGCACGTTATGAGCTGGAACCGAAAATCCGAGTGTCTGAAGTTATATCTCGTTAGGTTCCATGTGTTAAAGCACGTCGGATGTTTGGCATGGTGATCATATAAGCATTAAATAAAGGTCAAGTCTGTGATATTCATGCAATGTTTTAGCCTTTATAGTAGGCAATCATATCTATCTATCTACTCCTCCCATATATATATTTGTGTG